>NC_043974.1:36591378-36836378 GCF_902148855.1 Sphaeramia orbicularis | reverse complement strand
AGAAAATCACACAAACAAGAAAAAAAAACACACACAAGAAAAAGAAAATCACACAAACAAGAAAAAAAAAACACACAAGAAAAATAAAATCACACAAACAAGAAAAAAACACAAGAAAAAGAAATTAATCAATAACAAAAATATCCAAACTCGCTGCTAGAGTAGACCTTGAGCTTTCCATAGACTTCTGAGCATGCTCAGTACACCCCTCACCACCTGTGTAATGGGGTCAAACACAGAGCAGTGAATGAGACCGACTCACTATGAAAATAGACAGTTTGGGCTTTTTTTTCTGCTTTTCTTTGTGTTGTTTTTTTTTTACGGTTGTTTGCAGTGTTGTGGTGATTTTCCTTTATTTTTTTGTACTGCGTTTTTACCCGGTTTTGACCATGTAGCTCTTCCAACACACCTGATTCAAATGATAAACCTATCATGAAGCTCTGCAGAAGCCTGATAACGACCGTCAGGTGTGCTGGAAGAGGGAAACATCTAAAACATGAAGGATAGTGGCTCTCCAGGACCAGGGTTGGCCAACCCTGACGGAGCTAACTGCTTTTTAGAGTTCAACCAGGTGCTAAAATCAGTCCAGCTGCTTTTTAGCACCTGGTTGAACGCCAAAAAGCAGCTGGACTGATTTAGAAAGAAAAAAAAAAAGTTTAAAACAAAAACCACTGGAGCAAAATTCTAATACTTGTTGTTCAGTGTGTTCCAGTTCACAGTTCATGTTCAACACACAAGAAAAAGAAAATCAAGCGAACAAGAAACAAAAATAAACACACAAGAAAATCAAACAAACAAAAAAAAACACACATGAAAAAGAAAATTACACAAGACAAAAAACACACAAGAAAAAGAAAATCATGCAAACAAAAAAAACACTCACTCAAAAAGAAATTCACACAAACAAGAAAAAAACACACACAAGAAAAAGAAAATAACACAAACAAGAAAAAACACACACAAGAAATTCAAGCAAGCAAGAAAAAAAACAAACAAGAAAAAAAGAAAATCGTGAAACAAAAAACATACACAAGAAAAAGAAAATCACAAACAAGAAAAAAAACACAAAAAAGAAAATCACACAAACAAGAAAAAAAAACACACACAAAAAGAAAATCACACAAACAAGAAAAAAACACACACAAAAAGAAAATCACACAAACAAAAAACACACACAAGAAAAAGAAAATCACACAAACAAATAAATGTCCTACTGGAACAGGTCGGTACCTGCTGTGACCAGGATCTGGAGGCTGATTGGACAGTCTTTCTGACAGGGGGAGGGACAGTGCTTCTGTCCAATCAGCATTCAGACAACAGTTTCTTGTGTGCATGTGTTTTTTTCTTGTGTGTGCTTTTCTTTTTCTTGTGTGTGTTTTTTTTCGTGTGTGCTTTTCTTTTTCTTGTGTGTTTTTTTTTCATGTGTGTGCTTTTCTTTTTCTTGTGTGCTTTGTGATTTGTTGTTGTGGTTTGCACTTCAGGGCCACTGTAAATAAATCCAAAATTCTCAGAAAATGTTTTCTCTAGTTTCTGTGCAAAGAGTAGAAATAGTCAACATGGTGGAATTGATCTAAGGGACAAGGATCTGCAGTCTCTGTCTGTTTTTATTTATTTTTGGAGGTATAGGGTTAGTGGAAACAGAACTGTAGATGGGCTTTAGTCGCCCAAAGCTTGAGGCCAGACAGGCCAGACATATTTGTAGTCAATGAAATGTCAACACAAACGTACATATTTAACCATTTAATTTTCGTAATTTTAGGGGAAGCTGAGCTTCCCTTGCAGTCTATGAGAAATCGCCTCTGGTGTACATAAATCCAAAATTCTCTGAAAATGTTTAATTTATTTGCAACAGAGTAGAAATATTCAACAAGGTGGATGTGATCTAAGGAACAAGGATCTGCAGTCTGTCTGTTTTTATTTATCTAATTTATTTTTGGAGGTATAGGGTTAGTGGAAACCAAGGTTATTATCGTTAACAAAAACTAACGAAATGACAAAAACTAGAATTGAAAAAAACTTTTTCGTTAACTGAAATACATCACTATAATTAAAAGAAAAAAATGGTAACTAACTGAAACTGTATTGTGTGCTTACAAAACTAACTAAAACTTATATAAATTATGGATAAAATTCCCTTTGTTTTCATCTTTGTCAATGTCGGATTGATACAAAAACGATTTATTTCGCTCTAGCAATTTTAGCTAGTGACACCATATGACACTTCACGGTCCGTCACTTCTCGTCACTTGTCGTTTAGAGTCGTCTTCTGGTCCCCACTCTACCTGGAAACATGGAGACTAAAGTTGGGAGAAAGCAGCAGAGTCCTGAATACAACAGCGAAGAAGACAAAAGATACGACAAAACTAAAATTAATACTAAAACGAAACTAAAACTGAGCATTTAGAAAAAAAATTAAAACAAATAAAAACTAGCAAACCTGCTCTAAAAACTAATTAAAACTAACTGAATTAGAGAAAAAAAAAGTCAAAACTAAATAAAACTAAACTATAATGAAATATCCAAAACTATTATAATCTTGGTGGAAACTGAACTGTAGATCAGCTTTATTCGTCCAAAGCTCAAGGCCAGAGTGGAGGATGTTATATAAGCGACGACAACACATACACAAACAATACCTTCAAATGGAAATGAAGTCCTCCATATTCCTGAAAACAGACACAATAGTACAATAAACGGCGGTAAAACAAACTGGTGGCATTTCAGCAGCATCTATGAAATATGACATGTTGCCTGTCGCATCAACTGTGACAGTAAAAGTGACTCTATTGGAGTGTGTTGGATGTTTGTATGATCAGTGGTGTTATCGCTGTAAACCCACTCGCTCCAACATGTGCAGCTGTGCTTTTATCAGTGATAGATGGCGGGGCGCTGATCCTCCGCGGCGCCGATACATCACTCTCTCGTTAGTTACCGAGCAGACGCGGACCTTATCGTCTCCTGTGTTGCCGTGTCGTGCTGAGCCTCAGCTCGGCTTTGAGCTAATTTACCGACAGATGAGATTACTCCGCCCGTCGTTCGTCTTTGTCTCGTCTGTTTACTCCCTTCTCACCTCGTTTGCCTGGTTAAACGGCAGCTGGACAAAGAGTTTAGCCCTCTGCAAAGGCATGAACTCATTTAAACACTGACAAAAGAGTGGAAACATGGAATAAAACCATCATTAGTGAAAACACCAAAGTGCTTTTCCTGCTTAAAAAGGCCCAAAGACCCACCAGCGACCAAAAGCGTCTACCCTTCTACAATGTAAAAAAAAAAAAAAAATCTGTAATTTAACAGAATTTTCACTGTTTATTTTACAGATTTTTCCTGTATTTTTAAGATACAGGAAAATATCAATGAAATGACAAAAACAGACTGTGATTTTACCTGTCAAATGTAAAATAACATGAAAAAACTGTAACTGTGAATAAGCATAAAATTTCCATCTATTAAAAGAATTATTTTTCTTTGTCACAGAAAAATACAGTTAAAATACATTTGCAAATGTATCGTAGTTTCACAAATATTTATTTTCTATTTATGAGATTAAACTGTTAATTTAAAGTTTAATACTATAAAAAATAATAATAATAAAATGAGATAAAATTACTGACAATTAACCATTAAAGAAGTATTTGTTCTGTAAGTTTAACAAGACTTGTCTGTTAATTGACAAATATGTTGTGTAATTACGGGAGGTTTCACAATAAAAATGTTGAATAAATGTATTTGTGTGAATGTATAACATGTATGAGCAATGATAAACTGTCAAAATACAGTTTTTATCAGTGGATTGTACAACTGAGTCTCACTGAAAATTATATATATATATATATATATATATATATATATATATATATATATATATATATAGGTAATTTGATTGTTCTAATACATGAAAATATTCTTTATCAAACATTAAAAAGTAAAAAAGAATATGTAAACTCTCATGTAAAGTTAGGGCAAAAAAATTGTATTTTAATCATGGAGAATTACCGTATTTTTATGAGGTGGTTATTTTCCATTATTTAACAGTATTTTTTCGGCACCCCTGCTGCCGGAATATTACTTTTTTTTTTTTTTTTTTTTACAATGAATTTTAATAACACTGTGTCTTGTTATTTCATGTTTTGTGTATTTTTAGATCCACTGTGATCTCTAAGTTGTGATGCATATGGATAAATAATAAACTAAGGTGTAATATTGTTAACATTGCACTTATTTTTCTTAAGAATGTTCAGGTTGTTCATTTTTGTTCATGTTATGTTTGAGTACAAGTCACAGATGTAAATATGTTCATCACGGAATTTTACTTTTTTCACTCAAAAGTTATTATCCTATTTTATATATATATATATATATATATATATATATATATATATATATATATATATATACACATATATATATATATATATATAGTACAGGCCAAAAGTTTGGACACACCTTCTCATTCTTTGCATTTTCTTTATTTTCATGACTATTTACATTGTAGATTCTCACTGAAGGCATCAAAACTATGAATGAACACATGTGGAATTATGTACTTAACAAAAAAGTGTGAAATAACTGAAAACATCTCTTATATTCTAGTTTCT
The DNA here is from genome assembly GCF_902148855.1 of Sphaeramia orbicularis. Lineage (NCBI taxonomy): Eukaryota > Metazoa > Chordata > Actinopteri > Kurtiformes > Apogonidae > Sphaeramia > Sphaeramia orbicularis. The sequence continues at coordinate 36,831,783 of NC_043974.1, read as the reverse complement.
TCAAAGTAGCCACCCTTAGCTCTGATGACTGTTTTGCACACTCTTGGCATTCTCTTGATGAGCTTCAAGAGGTAGTCACCTGAAATGGTTTCCTAACCATAATGATTGAGAGACTGAGGGACCTGGTAGGGATGTCAGGTCCTGTGCTAGACTGGTTCTCCTCTTACCTGACCGGCAGAAGCTTCACTGTGTCAATAAACAACTTCCAATCTGACTCAGCGGATCTACTGTGTGGTGTGCCCCAAGGCTCTGTCCTGGGACCAGTCCTATTCTTACTCTATGTCCTCCCACTTGGCCACATTATCCGACAGTACAGTGATGTCTCCTATCATCTATTCGCGGATGACATCCAGATATACTGCTCCTTTAACTCCTCTGAGCCCCACAAACTGAGTTCCTTAATCAACTGCTTGTCAGAGCTGAAGCAGTGGCTAAATGATAACAGCCTCCAGCTGAACTCCAGCAAAACTGAGACCCTCATCATTGCCCCGGATAGTGCAATCCCAGGGATCAAACATCACCTTGGAGACCTGAGTTCCTCGGTAAAGACAAAACTGAGGAATCTGGTGTCATCTTTGACCAGGACATGTCTTTAGAATTCTACTCCAAACACCTAGTCAAAAACTGTTTCTTCCACCTACGCAACATCTCCAAACTCAGATCTATGGTGTCCACAAATGAGCTCGAGATGATCGTTCACGCTTTCGTATCTTCTCGCTTAGACTACTGCAACAGCCTGTTTACATGCTTAAACAAGAAGGAGCTGGCCCGTCTACAGTTTGTCCAGAACTCTGCTGCCAGGCTCCTGACCCGCACAAACAGGAGAACCCACATCACTCCCATCCTTAAATCTCTCCACTGGCTCCCTGTTCTATATCGTCTTCATTTCAAAATTCTTGTGCTAACTTTCCGGGCCCTACATGGCCAGGCCCCTGCATACATTGCTTCCCTGATCCAGCCCTACAGCTCGACTCGTAGCTTGAGGTCTTCAGGACAGCACCTGCTGATGGTTCCACGGACCTGTTTTAGTACACGCGGTGACAGGTCTTTTAAAGCTGTGGCACCACGTCTATGGAATGACCTGCCTCTACACCTACGGTCCATGGACTCTGTAGAGAGCTTTAAGAAACACCTCAAAACCCTCCTGTTCAAAAGGCTTTTTAGTCTCCCACCTGACCCAGGACCACCACAGACTGATTACACTCTATGTATTCATCATAACGTACTCCATGTGTCATCCCCCCCCCCAGTCTCTCTATATCTCTATCGCTCTCTCTTTTCTCCTCCTTTACTCTCTCTCTCTCTCTTTAACCCCAACTGGTCAAGGCAGACAGCCATCCTTCAGGAGTCTGGGTCTGCTCGAGGTTTCTGCCCGTTAAAGGGAAGTTTTTCCTCGCCACTGTCACCAATCACAAGTGTTTGCTCCTGAAGGATTCTGTTGGGTCTCTGTAAACTTAATTTGATTCTGATTTGAATTGATAAAGCACTTTGTGACTCTGTCTGTGAAAAGTGCTCTATAAATAAAATTTACTTTACTTTACTTTACTTACTAACAGTCTTGAAGAAGTTCCCAGGGATGCTTAGCACTTGTTGGCCCTTTTGCCTTCACTCTGCGGTCCAGCTCACCCCAAACCATCTCGATTGGGTTCAGGTCCGGTGACTGTGGAGGCCAGGCAGGGCCAGATTAACACTTCATTGTACCCTGGGCAACAATATTCAAGGGCCCCATCATCACAACCCCAGGATCCCTATAATCTGGCAAAATACAGAATAAATTCCAGGAATATATGTAAATATACCCCATACTTCAATATCTAACTATCATCAAATGCATTTTGATGTACAAATGTGTAAATTCTCGTAGAACTACAAGTGCACCACTATAGCCTCTTGTCAAGGCCACTCACTTGCATATGATGATATGAAAACAAAACACATTAGCATCAGTATAATCTAAAATTGATCCACTACATTAGAAAGAGAGGGAAGTGTCCTCCATTTTCACAAAAAATAAATAAACCATTTCCAAAGTATCCAGTATATATTTAAGAACACTTTTTGCCAACACAAATGTATTGAATCGTCAGAAAAAGCCCACAGACAAAACACAAACATAATCTGATAGACTCAGATATGAATTTTAACTCTTTCCCCGCCAGAGCATTTTCCAGTGAGTTGGTAGCCAGCGCCAGCCTTTTTGGTCATTTTCACTCATCTTTGGAGGCTCACTGAAAATGTTGTGTTAGGAGTCTGTGAACACTGAATACATCAAAAGAAAGAACAGAACTTCAACTTTTAAACACAAAAAACGATTTTATTCTATCTTCATTCATTCGTGAGATATGAATATTTGAATATTGGTCATTTTCAGGAAAAAAATGAATTTAGAGCAAAAAACTGAGAAAATTGAATTTTTTCCGAAGACATTGATTTTCAAGATAAAACTGATTTCCTATTTACATTTTTGACTCTTTCTTCTTTACCAACACTAACACTGTATTCAAAATCACAAAATAAAATAATTATAACAACAATAATAATAACAAACAGCTCTAAGATATTCCATTATTCCACAAAATGTTAGTGGAATCCACACCAAACTTTAGACCAAACATCTTCTAAAGCACCAGGTTCCTTCTAAACTTTACACTTTGACATACATCAGTTATAAGTAACAACATATTAGTTTAGTTTTTTTGATATAAACACTTCAATATTCCTCATTTTCAAGAAAAAAAGAAACATTCACTAAATACTGCAGATTTCTGGCCTTTGCTGGGCTGCACCAGGTCCTCCTGTTGGACCACCTGCTGTGTTTGATCTGTAAATAATTATATGGACATGTAGTTATTTATCTTTGGATGAATATATGTATTTATTTAATTATTTCATAAAAAAGCTAAATCCAACAGTGTCTTACCTGTGTCCCCACTGACATTCTACAGCTGAATCTGTTCTGTGTCCTCAGTCTGAATCTGAACTCACTCTAACAGATGAACACTAGCTGTCCTTTGTCTTGTCCCACGTCTGGTTGTCTGACTTCTCCTTGAATGTCCCCTAGAAATGTCTCTTTTCTCTTCCTCCTGTCTGTCATTTTCTCCGTGCCCCCCCCCCGCCCCCCCATCCCATCTCCGTGTCGGACCTGAGCCGCTCCGTGTTTCCTGTGTTCCGTGTCCGTCTCCCTCACCTTCTATTTCTCCGTTCCTGTCTCTAAATGGTTCTTCTGTAGCTCCATCATATATTGAATTGTCAGACTCTGTCTCCATAATCATCTTTAAGGCTTTTGAAACTGCGCGCGGTTCCTGCAGTCTGCACTTCCTCATTCAGTGACTGCCGCTGGATGCGTTGCCATGGGATACGGAGACTCCAGTGCGAAAGCGTTTAACCCGGTCCTTCATTTTTCCGAAAAAACTGCTTAATTGTTTGTTTTTGGACTAAGGAAAGTATTTCACATGATCTGCAACACCTCCAACTATAGCATAACAGTGAAAACACGCAGTGACGGAAAATCTCGTCATTGGCGAAGAAAGAGTTAAACAGAAATCCACTTGTCACCTCAGAATTCAACAAGAGAGTTAAAGTAAGTGCAATGTAAACATCGTTTTGATTCGCGTACGTATGTCGCATAGTTCTTGACGTCTCACATCCCGCTCAGTGCACGCACGTTGATTTGCGTCACAGCTGATTTGCTTTTTGGACTGACCAATGAGGAGAGGGTCTCAGCTCACGGTCACAGACAGCAGGAGCAGGGTTTCTGTGCAGTGCAATATCTCCGGACAGCGGACAGTTTCATTTATAAGCAAAAGATAACCAGATATTTTCGTTATGCCCGAGCTACCCAGGGCCCTTCAGACATCGCGGGCCCCTGGGCAATTGCCCAGTTGCCCATATGGTTAATCCGGGCTTGAGGCCAGGTCATCTGGCGCAGCACTCCATCACTCTCCTTCTTGGTCAAATATCCCTCACACAGCCTGGAGGTGTGTTTGGGGTCATTGTCCTGTTGAAACATAAATGATGGTCCAACTAAACGCAAACCAGATGGAATGGCATGTCACTTCAGGATGCTGTGGTAGCCATGCTGATTCAGGTTGCCTTCAATCTTGAATAAATCCCCAACAGCGTCACCAGCAAAGCACCCCCACACCATCACACCTCCCCCTCCATGCTTCACGGTGGGAACCAGGCATGTAGCATCCATCCGTTCACCTTTTCTGCGTCGCACAAAGACACGGCGGTTGGATCCAAAGATCTCAAATTTGGACTCATCAGACCAAAGCACAGATTTCCACTGGTCTAATGTCCATTCCTTGGGTTTCTTGGCCCAAATAAATCTCTTCTGTTTGTTGCCTCTCCTGAGCAGTGGTTTCCTAGCAGCTATTTGACCATGAAGGCCTGATTCACGCAGTCTCCTCTTAACAGTTGTTGTAGAGATGTGTCTGCTGCTAGAGCTCTGTGTGGTATTCATCTGGTCTCTAATCTGAGCTGCTGTTAATTTGCGATTTCTGAGGCTGGTGACTCAGATGAACTTATCTTCAGCATCAGAGGTGACTCTTGGTCTTCCTTTCCTGGGGCGGTCCTCATGTGAGCCAGTTTTGTTAGAGCGCTTGATGGTTTTTGCGACTGCACTTGGGGACACATTCAAAGTTTTTGAAATTTTCTAGACTGACTGACCTTCATTTCTTAAAGTAATGATGGCCACTCGTTTGTCTTTACTTAGCTGATTGGTTCTCGCCATAATATGTATTCTAACAGTTGTCCAATAGGGCTGTCAGCTGTGCATCAACCTGACTTCTGCACAACACAACTGATGGTCCCAACCCCATCAATAAGGCAAGAAATTCCACTAAGTAACCCTGACAAGGCACAGCTATGAAGTGGAAACCATTTCAGGTGACTACCTCTTGATGCTCATCAAGAGAATGCCAAGGGTGTGCAAGGCAGTCATCAGAGCTAAGGGTGGCTACTTTGAAGAAACTAGAATATAAGAGAGGTTTTCAGTTATTTCACACTTTTTTGTTAAGTACATAATTCCACATGTGTTCATTCATAGTTTTGATGAAATATAATGATAAAAAAATACGTGGTTACGTATCAATGTAGCCTGTAATTCAAACCTTATTTTTGAATCAAGTAAACAACCGACAACAGTTGTAAAGAGATTTATGGATTTGAACCTGACTTTGACTCATAACAAAATGATGCACTGCGAAACCCCCACCCCTCAGACTTGTGATTGGTTCAGTATAGAATAGATTGTGCATATTTCACAGTATTCCAGACTGTTTTTTCATTATTGAATACACTGAGGAAACCGGATGACTGGCCAGGTCAGAACAATAAGAAAAAACATTTAATTAGTGAGCAACAGAGACTTAAACAGTGGATAGATCTCAAACAGAAGCCAACTTTTCGGCTTTACTCTGTTATTCTTTCAGATGTTTTTCAAAGACTTAATTTCAAACATTGACAGCTGGAAGATCACACAACATCCAGTTTAAGATATGAGATAAAAATCAGTCTGTTAAAGAAAAGAAGTCATACAAATATGAAGCACGCAATAAAAAAAATTTACTTCCATCACAAAAAAAGCAGTTGTATTGAACTGCAGTGTGAAATATGTGAGTATGTCAATTTGAGTGAAAATGACCTTCCTTTTATATAAAAATGAATATGTGAATATCTATATAAGGATAAATTCTGAAGTTAATGCTTTAACAGAAAACGTCTAAAAGTCAATTTTCTGTGTCTGGGAAGAAATGGCTTCAAGTTTTCACATCAAACAGTCTGTTATCTAACATGGATTTCAAGCAAGAAAAAAGATAAAGAGAAGCATCATGGATGAATGCGATCAGCAGACAAAGACCTGTTTGGAAAGTAAAGCCAATGTATACAATAACCCTTTAAATACCACATGGAGCTCCCGCCTTCAGTCCCATTGACTTCACTCAATGAAGAATGAAGAAATCATGTGGGATGGAGTCATGTGTTTAATTTGGAAGCTGTACCAAATATTCATGTGGACCATCTATGAATTAGTCTCCATCAAAAGATTTCAGCTAAACCTCTAACTTTTTTTTTTTCTTTTTTGATCAAGGCCTTTTTTTATTTTCAATTTTCAAATATATAACAAGAAACATACAACTTGAACATGAAAGTGCATCCAGTTCCTATCCAACTGCCACCCCCCCCCCCCCCCCACCCACCCACTCCACTCACCCCAAGTACTGGTTTATTTACAGACAAACATAATATACTTATGCTGCGTTCCAGGACATTTTTTGAGCTCGTAAGTCACAACTTCAAACTACAACTCATGACTTTGTAACGTTCCAGGCAAGTCACGCCAAACTGCCTAAGTTAGTGGTTAGTGGTGTGAGGTCTGGTAAATGCAGAGGGTATTCAACGAAACCCCTCCGTCCAGTCCACCTGTTTGGCAAGTTCACCAGATCTCACACCACTGGACTTTTTTTATGTGGATACCTAAAAGACAAAGTCTATGCTATGAGACCTGCAACAGTCGCTGAATTGAGAGCAGCCATTGAACGTGAATGCACGCAAATACCAAGGGAATTGTTTCGGGATGCGTGCGACTCCATTGCTTGGCGTTGTCAGCAGAGTCTGGACCAGAACAGATGTCAGTTTGAGAACAGGCGGTGACAAAACAATAAAATGATGTTTGTAAATTCTGTTACATTTTGAAAATTAAATGAATCACACATCTACTTTGCCATTATTTAAAGTGTGTATACAGGGTGGGGAAGCAAAATTTACAATATTTTGAGGCAGGGATTGAAAGACAGTGTATGACCAATTAGTTTATTGAAAGTCATGAGAATTTATTTGCCACAAGAAAATTGACATAATAGAAAATGTTTTATTCTATGTGTCCTCCTTCTTTCTCAATAACTGCCTTCACACGCTTCCTGAAACTTCCGCAAGTGTTCCTCAAATATTCGGGTGATAACTTCTCCCATTCTTCTTTAATAGTATCTTCCAGACTTTCTCATAATAGTTTTGCTCATAGTCATTCTCTTCTTTCCATTATAAACAGTCTTTATGGACACTCCAACTATTTTGAAATCTCCTTTGGTGTGACGAGTGCATTCAGCAAATCACACACTCTTTGACGTTTGCTTTCCTGATTACTCATATGGGCAAAAGTTTCTGAAAAGGTATGGATAATAGTGGTATGTATGATTATGACATCAAAATAAGTTTGGTTTCAAAACAATTGAGGTAGTGCCTGCTGAGAAAAAACAACTAAATGTTCATTGTAAATTTTGCTTCCCCACCCTGTACATTCTTTGGGACACCATGGAAAAGAAACATTGTAGAACCAGGCACATACTGTAGTGGGAACCAGCTCCGACATCGGGCTGGCCGGTCCGAAAACAGTCAAAGAACTTCTAGCTGTCAACTTTAAATGTGAGGTAACTGGTTTGGATGGTACTTTAATGAAGTAACTAGTTCAAGATAACTTGAATCTGGTGATTGGTAAGTTGCAATTTGTCAATTTCTTTCCACAAAACTCGCCAAAACTCACAATTTAAAGGGTTATGTTCCTAAATTTTCCGTTGGAGGAGCATGCACCTGGACCCCCCTAGTGTTGCTACACTGTAAAAAAAAAAAAAAAAAAGAAAAAATTTGTAATGTAACAGAATTTTCACTGTTTATTTTACAGATTTTTCCTGTATTTTTAAGACACAGGAAACTATCAGTGAAATGACAAAAATAGGCCGTGATTTTACACGACAAATGTAAAATAACATGAAAAAACTGTAAATGTGAATAACCGTAAAATTTCAAGTTTTTTAAAAGAAATCTTTTCATTTTTCACAGAAAATTACAGTTAAAATACATTTGCAAATGTATCGTAATTTCACAAATATTTATTTTCTATTTATGAGATTAAACTGTTAATTTAAAGTTAATACTGTAAAAAAAATATATATTAAAATGAGATAAAATTACTGACAATTAACCATAGAAGAAGTATTTGTTCTGTAAGTTTAACCAGACTTATTTGTTAATTGACAAATATCCCGTGTAATTACGGGAGGTTTCACAACAAAAAATGTTGAATAAATGTATTTTTATGAATGTATAACATGTATGAGCACTGATAAACTGTCCAAATACAGTTTTTATCAGTGGATTGTACAACTTAGTCTCATTGAAAATTATTTACATATATATTTATAGGTAATTTGATCGTTTTAATACATGTAAATATTCTTTATTGAACATTAAAAAGTCAGAAAAAAATATGCAAAATCTCATGTAAAGATAGGGCAAAAAACTGTATTTTAATTATAGAAAATTACTGTATTTGTATGAGATGGTTATTTTCCGTTATTTAACAGTATTTTTTTGGCACCCCTGCTGCCAGAATATTACCGTTTTTTTTATTTTTTATTTTTTTTTTTTTTTTTTACAGTGTAGGTTACCACCACTGCTACAAACCATTTCTAAGGGAAACACTGCTTAGTTGTATATCTAATTTTTTCCAGGTAAATATAATGCATAACCTCTCTGACCCACTGTCCATATGTTGGGGGGGAGGGCATCCTTCCATTTCAACTACATTAGCCGTCTGGTAAACAAACAGCAAAAGGTCTTCATATTTATATAGTGTGTAGTGGAAAGAGCATCCACCAGAGCTACACCAAACAATGAGGTCAGTGGGGGTGGATGCACTGTTTTCCCACATCGATGGCCAAAATACAAAACTTCCTATCTGAAAAAAATCACTTTTTTCAGGAAACAAAAAAAAAACATGGATCCTGGAGGATTCTGTTGGGTTTCTGTAAATTGGCTTCGAGTCTGGTTTTGACCAACTCTATATGTAAAGTGTGATAACTTTTATGATTTGGCGCTATATAAATAAAATGTGATTGACTGATTGATGGTTTAGTTTTATTATAGTGTGGTCTTTGTTGTTGTTGTTGTCAGGTGACCTTCATGTCATAAGAAAGGGTGGGATTATCTTGCAGATAGACTGAAAATGTGGAGTCATCCTTGTTCTCACCATTTAATGTGAAAACTCAAAATCTAAAAATTTGCAGATAGGAGGTTTTGTTTTTTGGCCATCGACATGTTTGAGAGAACGCCTCTAAAACAGATAGCCCAAAATGATGCATCTTGGAGCATGACCAAAACATGTGCAGTGATGCGGCATGAGCCTGTCTGTATCGATCACATGTGGGGTCAATATCCGATTTAATCTGCGATAATCTGTTTTTGGACCAATGAAGACGATGCACCACTTTAAACTGAGTCAGTAGTCGCTTTTCCATTGGACATCTGCGCAAAACTTTACCGATATTTACTAAATGTTGAAAAAACAGAAGTGCACAATGTCGGTTTTTCCATTAAATCACAAATGCGATGATTTGTTTATTTATTATTGCGAGATGACACGAGAAGTCATTCCATAAACATGGTGATGAACGTAAATATGGTGTTGATTTACAGATAAATTCATTATTATTATATATTACCCCTCTATCTCCTACTAAATTGAAGAATGATTGGGTTTCCTGGTGTGTCCACCAAGGTTATTATCGTTCACGAAAACTAATGAAATGACGAAAACTAGAATTGAGAAAACATTTTCGTTAACTGAAATAAATAAAAACTATAATTAAAAGATACAAACAATAACTAACTGAAACTGTATTGTGTGCTTAAAAAACTAAAACTTCTAAAAATTATGGATAAAACTCCCTTCATTTTCGTCTTTGTCAATGTCGGCTTGATATGAAAGTGATTTATTTCACTTTAGCAATTTTAGCTAGCGGCACCATACAGTACTTCACGGTCCGTCACTTCTTGTCACTTGTCGTTCAGTCGTCTTCTGGTACCCACTCTACCTGGAAACATGGAGACTAAAGCTGGGAGAAAGCAGCAGAGTCCTGTCTGGGATTTATTTGAATATGACAGAGAAGAAGAGAAAAGATACAACAAAACTAAAATTAATACTAAAACTAAACTAAAATTAAGCATTTGGAACAAAACAAAAACTAATTAAAACTAGCAAACCTGCTCTAAAAACAAATTAAAACTAACTGAATTAGAGAAAAAAAAGTCAAAACTAAATAAAACTAAACTATAATGAAAAATCCAAAACTATTAGAACCTTGGTGTCCACACATACTGCGACATGTTTCTTCTTCTTCTTCGCTTGTTGTAACATCCGTCAACATCTGTTTTTTTAATTCACCTGACTCTAGTTGCGAAAAAAGGTCTTTCCGTTGCAATTTTGCATGCTATATCATTTGCGCCACGCCCGAAAAACCACCTCTTGCCAGTGCAAAAACTTTTAATCGAAAAATGACACTTTTGGCAAAACTGTCATTTTTCCATTACGTAAATTTTTATATGTAAGTTATATTTACGCAATTTGAGAGTCAATGGAAAAGCAACTACAGAGTGTCATTGTTTTGAGTGTCGAGTGTCGTTTCGGTTCATGACTTATATTAGGCTAACAATATGTATTTGTTCACATTTACCCTAAATCTGTCATGTTGTCTTGTATGCTGATGATCCACACAAGTTATATTTGCGCAATTTGAGGGTCAATGGAAAAGTGACTACAAAGTGTCGTTGTTTCGAGTGTTGTTTCGGTTCGTGTTCACACTGCTCCACCCCAACACCACGCCCATGGAAACAGCTGAAAGCCACGTTCCTTCATGTGCTAACTGAAAATCTTGACTACTTCTGAGTTTTTGTGCATATTATCGACCATTTCCAATTTATGCTCGTCTTCCCAAATGTTCTATCTCTTCCTCCGTCCAAATTGCTTCTCAACTCATTTTCTCCACTTGCTTATCCAGTAGCTGACGAAAGCTATGAAGCGGTAGAGGAAACTGTAGTTGTCTATTTCAATCACTGTGGTCGTGTTCACACTGTAAACGAACCGCTTTGTGGAGCGATTGTAACCTAGCTAAAACCACCTCTTCCAACGGGCTCAGCTCGGTTGTTTTGTTCCGGATGGGAGCACAATTACTGCTTTCACATATGGCCAATCGAACCGAGCCAAAGACTTGTTCCGGAACAATGGTTACAATCGATCCAGGTGCGAGGAGGAAGAGTAAATTCTCACAAACCTCTAACTTCAACAGCTACTATTTGGTGAATGACTCTTGACAAATGGCTAAATTGTAGGTGCAGTAACTTAAATTGTCAAAACCAGCAAATTTTTACCTCTGCCAAGTGTAACGGCGGAGGTTATGTTTTCATCGGGGTCTGTTTGTCTGTTAGCAAGATAACTCAAAAAGCTATGGACGGATTTTGATGAAATTTTCAGGAAATGTTAATACCGGAACAAGGAACAAATGATTACATTATGGTGGCCATTGCACGGGTTGGGGGTCCTGCTTTGGCGGAGGTCTGTGCTCTCTGAGTGCTTTCCTTGTTATTATACATTACCCCTCTATCCCATACTAAATTAAAAAATGATTTGGTTTCCTGATGTGTCCACAAATACCGCACCATGTCTCTTTTAAAACTCTCCTTTGTTTGTTGTAACATTCATCAACATCCTTTTTTTTTTTTTTTTTTTAATTCATGCAACTTTAGTTGCGGGAAAAGGTCTTTCCATCGCAGTTTTGCGTGATATACCAATTGCGCTACACCCAAAAAACCACCTCTTGCCAGCACATCACCTAAAAATAACTTTTCAGTGAGATATAATTACTTATTTTTAGACAATAGATCCTGAAAATCTTGAATTAAGCAAGGAGGGGGGGTTGTTTGTCTGTCTGTTAGCAAGATAACTCAAAAAGTTATAGACAGATGTGGATGAAATATTCAGGAAATGTTAATACTGACACAAGGAACAAATGATTAAATTTGGAGGTGAACGGGGGAGAAACTGATTTGCCTTGGGGTCTGTGCTCTCCGAGTGCTTTTCTAGTTTCTTATACAAACATTTGATGTTTATTGTACAGTGCTGGTCATCCAGTATTTAGCCTTACCTTTGGAATCCTGTAGCTTAACCCCTTTGTCCAAATATGGTCACTTCTGATGCCACAAGCTGCAAAGGACAAACCGCAAACTGGTCCCAAAACTAATGGACAATGTCGCTGTTGTGAACAGGAGTCTCAGGTAGGAAGACTGAAAAAAATAAATGATGAAAATGAATAAATACTGGTCAATGTGATAAAACAGGAGCTGAGCTAAAATTGTTAATGGTCTCATTAACTTACGCCAGTCAAGTACACCAATCACTCCCTTTGATTTACCAGTAATTGCTAAAGATAATCATGTAGATACTTGATAAAAACCTGCTACACCAATGCCTGTGTGTCTCTATGTTTCGATGTAAAACGCTGTCTCAGACTTGGAAAAAGACATGAAATGCATTAATAGATGTGTCATTCACAGTTCATACAGCTTCGGGCTTCACGTATTTCCTCAGAAAACAATTTCCATCTAAATTAAATGTCAGGAAAATCAATTTGTGGCTGTATGTCAGTATTCATGGACCACTGGTTCTTTGGCTGGTATTTGTGTTTGTTGACATAAGTGTCTAGATTTATCTACAGTTTTTCCACCTTCACTTCAGAGTGAAAGGTCTGGTTCTGGAGGGAAACTGAGGTCAGTACTTTGAAGGATTTACTTCAACTATTGGTGCATTTAAGTCTTTTTGGAATCTTCAGTATGAACATGCACATAAAAACAGTTGCGCTAGTGTCGGTTTCCTGTAGCCATGAATAGGGATGTAACGATATGAAAATTTCAGATCACGTTTATTGTGACCAAAATTATCACGGTTATCATTATTATCGCAGTATTGTTGAAATGTTCTCAAAATGTTTAAAAAAGTACTTATACACACACTGAAATAATATAACCAAGTTGTACTTTGAAACAAAACTAATAAACTAACATACACAATGTACTTTCTGTTGCAGAAACATTCAAGTAATAACATGTAAACAACAAACATACAAATGTGCATTAAAGCTGGCACCTTATGGACACCAGAGATATCTGCACCAGGGGTGGAACTGATAGGATTTGATCAATATCAATGCCATTATCAGCTCTGCTCATCAATCCAATTCCTTATCAATTCTCCTATTGATTCCTGAGGTGTTTTTGAGTGTGAAAAAAAGGAGTTGGACAGGTCATAGTGGAGTTTGTTTGAACATTTTCCAGATCAAATCATTCACAGTGTCACACATACACACTATTCTACACACAAACAGAAAGTGAAATACAGTCACATTTTCCTGAACTATTTAATGAACAAATGTAAATATTCTGAAAGAATGAGGATTTTAAAACATGTTAGGCTGATCTGATCCAGACTGGTCAGTGGTTCAGTCCTGGTCAGTGACAGACCAATCCCAACAGTGTCATATGGTCCAGTTCCTCTGGAGGTCAGTCAGTGGATTTCCTGTCGAATGTCCTTCAGTTCATAAAGCCTCCTCTCCTTTGGTTTTTACACACATCATGTGTCTTTGTACAGTTGAAGTTCACTCATTTGAGCTCATTTGAACTGACAGGAGTTTGTCCTGAGGGTCTATATTCAGACGGTTTCAATGTTGGGTGAGGATCTGAAGCAGTGGGGGCCGGGGAGGAGTTAACACTAGTGCGGACCGGGTCTGTGTGCTCACTTGCTAGGACGGACCAAGTATGTATGAGCGCATGTTCGGACCAACCTGCAGTCGGACAGACCGGGTCAGTGCAGGAGCTGCTATCCCCGAATCTTTGGAGCTCTGTCCGTGCAGGTTCCTTCCACCATGTTTTCAGAGGCCAAACATTACAAACTGCACACACATGCCTGGAGTGGAGCTGCTTCTTCAGGAAATGAACAGTACCGTGAGTTTTCTAGGTGCGGTAATCGAACACGGTTATCATTATAATTAGAATTTAAACGGTAATACTAACCGTCAGAAATTTTACAGCAGTTTATCATTATACCGGTTATCATTACATCCCTAGCCATGAACTACAGTTTGAATCAACACAGTGTTCAAAGTTACAATCGTTAGCCTCATAACACAATTGTCTAAATCATGTGTTTTGGCCTGGGGCGCCGCTAGCAACTGTGGGCCCCATGAAAGCTAAATGATGTGGGCCCTTTATAAAATTCAGTATCTTAACGATTTGTCAGAGCGCAGCGGTGGTGGTGGTGGTGGCAGCTGATCCAGAACCGATGATTAATAGGAATGAGACGGAAATGATGATGTCATCACGGGCGGAGCTGTGGTGTGGTGGTTAGCGCTACTGCCTCAAAGCAGGAAGATTCTGGATTTAACAGTTTCTGTGTTGACCTGGTCTCTCTGGTACATGTATGTCAATTCTGCTGTCGGTGTCTCTGACCACAATGATGATGATGATGATGATCTGAGGTTAGTTCCAGAATGCCTTCAACGGCAGCTCACTGATACTAATGTGCTAATGCTAAATGCTACCTTTCAAAAATTCCACGTTCCAGACAGTTGAACCTAAACTGGACCAACTGAACCAACCCCAGATCAGAACACTGTAGGCACTAAGCATGATGGGTAATCAGGGTCAGTCTGGACTCATCAGACCACATGACCTTTATCCATTAACCTCCTAAGACCCAAGAAATGTCAGCAAAGTACCAGTTTTTTGGGGTTTTTTTGTTTTTTTATTAAATAAGTGCCTACATTGGAAACATCATGATGCAACAGTTTCTTCAGATGCACTTTTTAAATTTTTTATGAAATGTCCTTTGTGGTGAACAGTTTTCTTTTCTTTTTGTTTCTCTTGTCCACCATCCAAATGTGGACAGAAACTCTGATAGTGGAGTCAGTCCGCCAGTCCAAATGTGGACAGAAAACCCATAGCTGGATCTTAGGAGGTTTTAACAGTCCAATCTTTAAGTTTCTATCAACTGATGGATGTTTAAGAAATGAGACGCTACTGCATCAGTTCAAACACATTCATCACTGCAGTAAAAACCCAATGAAAGGATGTAAATGGTTTAAGTTAAATCCATGTGGGGACGTTTCATCTGGACCAGGCTGTATGTGTCTACGGCTGTGACTATGTGCTTTGAATGTTTAAAATACAATCACAGAAAACCTTTGTAAAGGGACATAACACAACTCGTTAGTC
Organism: Sphaeramia orbicularis; assembly: GCF_902148855.1. Taxonomy (NCBI): domain Eukaryota; kingdom Metazoa; phylum Chordata; class Actinopteri; order Kurtiformes; family Apogonidae; genus Sphaeramia; species Sphaeramia orbicularis. The sequence goes on along the minus strand of NC_043974.1, from coordinate 36,816,684 downwards.
AAAAAAAACCCCTAAAAAACAGGTGTCTGGGGCTCTGATTTGGACTGTAAAAGCCCAAATTTGGTCATTGAGTAGATTCTAAATGTAGTGTCTCATATTATAAACTGAATTCCTGGCTCAGGTCGCCTCTATAACCCCTGTCTGAGCGGGAAATCCATACTTTGATGCACACGCCTCTGAAATCCACTGCACCTATAATTGCAACACATCAATGCACAGAAGATGTTAACATCCAAATACATCCATTTTTTTCAGCGTCAGTGATGGACAGCCCTGTTCATTTTCTCTCTCCATTGGTGTCACTTTATTCCAGCAGTTCCAGTCGTCTCTCAACACCTTTTCTCTTTTTATTCCATTTTACATAAACAGCCTGATAACACCATATATTGAACTAAAACAGCATCTGGTCCCAGATCTGCCACAAGAAGTGTCAAAATTTAATTTATTATTCATTCAAATACTGTTATGTTATAATTAGGGATGTCCCAATCCGACCTACAGATCGGTGTCGGCTGCTGATTTGGCATTTTTTTAGAAGATCGGATCAGATTGGATTTTGTCACGAGATTGGGCCAATTCGGACCCGGTTCTGGGGCGGGGTAGGGCGGGGGTAAACAGTTTTCGAAAAGTTTCTGAAGGTAGAGAAAAGGAAAACTAGCTTCATAACAGCAGGAGGAATTCGTAAAGTGTCTATAATTTCACTTTCACTTTAAGGTCAGGTAGTGATGTCAGGGTTTTTTCAACCTGCGGTGCTTTTGTGGAAACATTTGACCCGACCCAACCCGATCCTCAAATAAACAGACATTCTTTTGACCCGCCCACAGTAACCCGCTGATCCGCACATCACTAATGTATGGGCACTCCCATACAGTGGCGATTTCTCACAGACTGCAAGGGAAGCTCGGCTTCCCCTAAAATTATGAAAATTAAATGATCAAATATGTTCGGTTGTGTTGACATTTTATTGACTACAAATGTGTTAGAACACGTTCATCTCACAGACGAGTTCCTTCAGAATCAGCTTTATCACAAATCAACAGACTCGATGTTGTTCACTTCTCATACATTCCCATGTCTCTGTTTTCTCATTCGATCTCTGCTCAGTGCATTTGCCCGTAGACGCTCAGCGTCCATGCACTTCAATGGGACTGAGTGGAACAGTTTTTTTCATTGCCTTAAAACTGGACAGTTATTGGATAAACGCCACGATGTTGTCCCGCCCCCGGACGCTTGATGTCTCTGGGGGTGAATGGAGCTGTGGGCGGAGCTCTGCCAGGCTGGATGCTGGGCTTCCACGTGCTGATTGGAGGATCAGTCGAAAGGCTGAATCCCGTTTGATTGACAGCTATTTTCAGATCTACTCCTTCACTGACACAGTTCAGTTTAATACCGTTGCACATTCTGCTGTGAAATCGAGAGAGAAACCACTACGAAATTACTTGTTCACTTCTTGCACTGTAAATAAAACACACTCATTGTACTTCCTTGTTTCAATTTAACATAATTTCAACGTTTTCTTGTTTACTTGGTACGATAAGGTCACTGACCATTTTCTTAAAAAGGAACAGAGGGCCGAGTTTATGTTTAAATAACTTGACTTTTTTTTGATGTAAGCCGACAATGAGCTTCCCCAGTCTGAAAGATGAGCAGCCACCACTGCTCCCATATAACACCTGGACGTACCTGTCTATAGACCGGCTACAGCAGTGGCAAACACACAGCCTACAGCCCAAAACTGGCCCACCAAAGGTTCTAATTTGTCCCCCAGTATGAATCTGGAAAGTGCAAAAATTATACTTAAGTTATTAAGAGTCAAAGGTATCATAGTTGTTTTTGTTCAGGTTCCACATTCAGCTCAATTGTGATCTCAAGTAAAATAATAGTATAATAACCTATAAATAATGACTCCAAATTTAAATCAAAATTTTATGGTAAAAAGTCTGTATCGGAACAGTATCAGATCGGTATCAGCAAAATTAATTCTAAAAAAAAAATCGTCTTGGATCGAAAATCTTAATTCAAGATTTTTTTTGCTTAATTCAAGCAAAAAATCTGCCAATGGAAAAAGTGAAAATTATCTTGGTAAGATTTCTTGAAATAAGATTTTCCAGATCTACTGTCTAAAAATAAGTTATTATATCTCACTGAAAACTCACTCTTTAGGTGATTATCTCTTATTTTAAGTGTGATTAGATATTTTGACAAGAAATGAGAAAAATACACTTGGTAAGATTTAGATTTTTGCATTGCAGCAAACAATATTCACTACATGCTCTTGATTCTTCTTCTTCTTCCATCGTTTTCAGTGGTTTTGTGTGGATGCACATATTTCCTTAAATGTCTCCATGTTTATTGAGGACTTTTCAGAAAACGACAAAAAAAAAACCAAAAAACACTGGGACAAACACATTAGGAAAAGACGCAGTTTTGTGTGGACATGGCCTAAAACTAGAACTAGGCCTAAAACTGTAACCAGTGGCTGATTTAACAGAATTATTCCATGTATACAGTATTACATAAATAGTTAATACATGAAAGATAAAAACAATGCTTTAAAATGATGCTAATCCTATCATATTCTCCACATTTACAGTGTTTTGTTTATTCCCAGTTTACATAACTGGCATAATTTACATCCTCCGTGCTTCATGTAAACCTTCATCCATCAGTGCATCTCTAAGCAGCTTTTCTGCTGCTGCTTTGAACATAAAGTCAACCATGCGTTCAGCCATACGTCTGCATTTAATCTACGATTTCAGCTGATGCGTTCATTCTGAAGATCTCACAGCACTTTTACAAGACAAATGAGCTTAAAGATTTACTTATTTTACATCAAGAATGTTAGAGCGACCATCACTTCCATCATACATGACAGATCTTCAGCGAGAAGAGTCATCATTTAACATATGCATTGCTTGATAATCCCAGATATTTGACTTAAATTACTTTTTTCGCAGACATATATCATTTCTTTCCATCGTGCCACCGTCAGATTTATAAACGCCAAACCCTCAGCTGTACATGGTTTCTAAATCTTCTGGCGGCGAAGCTCTAAGCTGCAGAATCACCAGTCCGTGCAATCATTCATCGACAGACGCTCGGAGTGAGCAGCAGAGTCGCTGAAGCATGGTCTGACAAACATGGAATATATTTAGGCTGACGCAGATCAGGTGAAAGGCTGCACTGTCGGCTGCAGGACTCTGTAATATGGTTTACATGTGCATCAGGAAAGCAAGAAAACCTCCCTCAGCATACATACTGTAGGTGTTATTGGAAATGACTGATGGTGTCAATATAAAAGGGATAAATAATCTAATACATCAAACAATAATTCATATGGTTTGTATTGTTGAGTGACAACTGTGGAAACATGCTCACCAAAGGTTCCAATCCAGCCTGTGGGATGAATTTTTGACATGAAAATAGACACTAAGGATACACTGCAAAAATCTAAATCTTACCAAGTGTATTTTACTCATTTCTAGTCCAAATATCTCATCATACTTAGAAATAAGATATAATCACCTAGAGAGTAACTTTTCAGTGAGATATAAGAACTTATTTTTAGACAATAGATCTGGAAAATCTTATTTCAAGAAATCTTACCAAGATAATTTTCACTTGTTCCATTGGCAGATTTTTTTTTTTTTTTTGCTTAATTCTATTTATTTACTTATTTATTGCTTAATTCAATCAAAAAATTCTGCCAATGAAACAAGTGAAAATTTTCTTGGTAAGATTTCTAGAAATAAGATTTTCAAGATCTATTGTCTAAAAATCAGTTCTTATATCTCACTGAAAGTTACTCTTTAGGTGATTATGTCTTATTTCTAAGTATGATGAGATATTTAGACTAGAAATAAAAAAAAAATACACTTGGTAAGATTTAGATTTTTTTCTCTGTTCTCACCACTGAGCCAGCTCTCCTCACCAGTCTGTTCAGTCGTGCAGCATCCATCTTTTTTTTTCTTTTTTCTTACTTTCTTTACAGAACATTTTGAACATTTGAGACAGAGTGATGCGCAGCATGAGGTACAAACATATAAAACAGACATCAACTGCCACGCAAGGTTATAATCGTTTTTCATTTTTCATTATAGTTTAGTTTTATTTAGTTTTGACTTTTTTTTCTCTAATTCAATTAGTTTTAATTCATTTTTAGAGCAGGTTTGCTAGTTTTTATTAGTTTAAATTTTTTTCTACATGCTTAGTTTTAGTATTAGTTTTAGTTTTTTCATATCTTTTATCTTCGTCACCGTCGTATTCAAATAAATCCCAGGCAGGACTCTGCTGCTTTCTCTCAACTTTAGTCTCCATGTTTCCAGGTAGAGTGGGGACCAGAAGACGACTGGAAACCACAAGTAACGGACCGTGACGTGTCATATGATGCCGCTAGCTAAAATTACTTGAGCGAAATAAATCAATTTTGTATCAATCCAACACTAACAAAGACGAAAAAAAGGAAATTTTATCCATAATTTTTATATGTTTTCGTTAGTTTTGTAAGCACACAATACAGTTTCAGTTATGTTGAGGGTTATGACCTCTGATGCTGACTTTTTGCCTAACTGAACACTGCAGAGCTTCGGTCAGGAAGCACACAAGACATCAGTAGAATTTACAACGTTTACTGAGGAACTGTATGGATACAGCAATGCCTTCTGGTTACAGAGCAGTTTCTGAAAATATATAACAAGAAATAAAGGACAAATTTATCTTGTGTACTGTTGTAAATCTAATACAGTAAAGAACACTTCAGAGGAAATAAAATACAAAAATCAGTATATAATCAGTATAAATCGCTTAGTGTTCATGAGCACTACATAACTGTTAATCATGTATCATACACATGTATAGAGGGAATGCACATACGTCACTTCCCCCCTGGGCCACGCCCCTCTAAGTCAGACTGAGTGGCAAAAACAAACCGGCTCAACATGGCGGAGCATAGCAGTAACTACAGCGAGACCGGGAAAAATGTGGAATATAACAAGAAATTAAAGACAATTGGACTGGACATGGATCCACACAAGCGACCAAACAACAAGTGGTCTACCAACATTGATATGTGGCTGGAAATCACGTATCCTGACATTTATATGAACCTGATTTCAATGCCGGGAAAATCCACAATGCGAAGGCTGAAAGCATACAAAAGACAAAGAATTGTTGACATCCTCGTCATGGTTAATTAGAGGATTACAGCTGGTGAGTGCTTTCAGTTCAACATACTATTGTTTTTGAGGTTTTATGTCAGTGAAGATGTATTTTCTTGGCAGTGATAGCCGAGGTAAAGGCCCAGCAGTAGTGCTCACAGTTCACTACTGATTTACTGGAGTTGAACCCTTAGTATTGACCCAAGTGAGTGGATGATCTACTGGTACTGTGGAGATTTAAGTAGAGTTTACATCAAATACTTGATACAACACAGCTACAACAGCTTTGTGCTAGAGTACCCCCTTATTTGGAAAACTAGGTTAGCCTCAGTTTAAGCTAGTTTACAAATTACGTAGAGCACAAGGTTCAGAATCACACAACTGAAGACAAAAACGTTTCAGTTATGAAATATAGAACTAAATGACAGATGCTAACATTAAGAGCTTTACTAAGAAGTAACGTTAGCCAAAACAATATGTAATTTAAGGTATTATTTTACACAAGAACACAGCATAAATTAACATTACCTGACACGAAATGGCAACCACAAATCCAGGTTTCGTTGCCTGGATTCCAGTTATTTCTACGAACTGCAGCGATCCATCAGCTCCTTCTGTCTCTGGCTTTAGGTCGCTGCTAAAACGATAGCTCCCAGTGCTTTTTAAATCTATTTGTGCAATCAATGACACAACAGCTCTTCCCCATTTTTTAGATTGTTCTAAAGTTTTTGCAGTATTCGAGCCAAAGCCGCTACTCATCTCCCTCTTTCTGCCACTCAGTGGACGGAACCGCAGTGACTTCCGCTAGCGGTGACGTCACGCACATACCCTCTGTAATGAAAGCAATCTGAAGGCTAACGGCCATACTACAACTCAGTTAGCTTAAACTATGCTAATTCGCGATTATGCTAACGAGTTAAAATGGACATTTTAAGGAGCGCAAATATACACCAGGAGCTAAACAACACTATCAGAAGTGGTAAGTAACATGTCCACATTCATTTCACATCACAACGAACTCAACTTACATCGTCAGTGCCTGCTTTACCACTGGAAACATGACGAGTAGCGAACGTAGAGAAAGGAACAGGAAGTGACCAAACGGACTTCAGAATAAAACGGCCACTTCAAAATAAAAGCATGAATACATAAACATTTACAACTTGAAGAATTCTTAACAAGTTAGTTTTTTTTTTTTTTCTTTTAATGATCGTTTTTATTTATTTCAGTTAATGAAAATGTTTTTTCAATTCTAGTTTTCGTCATTTCGTTAGTTTTCATTAGGTTTCGTTTTTTACATTAATAATAATAATAATAACTAACAATAGGGCCTTGCTTGCAGGCAAGGCCTCTCACTGTGTGAGAGGGCCTTACCTTTCGGCTCGGTCCCTAATAATAATGATGGATTAGATTTTATATAGCGCTTTTCTAGACACCCAAAGCGCTTTACATTACACTGGGTTACAAAAAAATGTTTTTTGCAAGTTGTCTAGGTTTTTTCAGCTGAATTAGGACCATTTTGCACCGCTAAATCCAAAAATGACATCTGTTTTTCTTAATCAGGTCAGGTTTTTTTGCTAATTTGATTTAGAAAAATCTGATCTTCTCACAAAATTGATTACATTTTTGTGACTTTATCAGTTGATTTTTTATATAGTTCTCACCCAAAATAGGTTTTAAGAGAAAAAAAATCATTTTCTAACAGGATTCCTGTTAGGTACAATGGTGTATTCACTGCAGATGTAGCAGAATACATCAGGCTTATTTTTGCAAGATCCTCTGGTCGAAGCCATTTCATTCACCTGTAATATTAAAAAAAACATTAATCATAAATTGGCAGAAGTAAAATCTTCAGAACTCATTTATTGCAAGAAATATGAAAGAATTTTGTATCATATGATGTGAAAATGCCCATAAATGTAAGCAAAAATGTTAAAAATCCTAAATCAGCTCAAAAAACTTAAACAATAAATTTGTTGTTGACCGGTGTTATTGATCCATTATTCATTCACTCTCACATTCTCCCTCTGGTGGTGGTAAACCACATCTGTAGCCACAGTTGCCCTGACAACTGGCTGCCAATTTGCGCCTACGGTGCCTCCAACCACCACCAAACATTCATACACCAGTGTGAGTGGCACTGGAGGCGAGGAGGGTGAAGTGTCTTGCCCAAGGACACAACGGATTGACTAGGATAGAGCAGGATTTGAACCGCCAACCCTTCGGTTATTGGACGACTCGCTCTGCCACCTGAGCCATGGCCGCCCCCTGGCTCCCTTGAATGTCAACTCCTCCCTCACCCACCCCCACCCAAGGCTGGCCACTCAAAACCCAAACAAAAAAACAAATAACCAAAAAAAAAGGGGAAGGTGTATACAAAAACCCATATATATACATACACACTTGTACATATACACACACACAAATACATATAAAAATATATAAACTAGAAATGAATAATATTAAATAAAATAAATATAATAAGTATACATATCAATATTCCAAGCAGCGTCCATCTTTTTAATGTTCCCTCCCCAACAAACTACAGCATAAAAGAGAATATACACACACACACACACACACACACACACACACACACAGTGTCTGTCCATGGTGTGTAGAGTTTCCACATTCACCAAACACTGACAGAATCTACATTTTAAAAAAAAAGAAAAAAAAACTCCCACACATTCCTATTTCAAATGGAATCAGTGGATGTGTTTTCGACAACAGTCTGACAGATTTTATCTCCAAAATTTGACTGCTTTCATTCACATCCATGGTATTTTATTCTTTTTGTGTTTACCAAAGTGACCTTAGAACAGCGAAACGAATGCTGACCCTGAAGAAGACAGTCTGAAGGATCCATTTTACAGATTCACCTCACAAAGCAAACAAAACACAGGCATATATATACAAACACTGGTCGGACTATTTTATATTATAATTTATGGAAAACAGGGAAAGTGTATTTAGAAATTCTTGTAACACCTACTACTACTTTTCTAAAAGTTTTTTTTCTTAATAATTTATAGTATATCTTCTGAAAACATTAGGATATATTCATTAACATTGTAACCTAAGATGTGGAGAGTCGCCCTACGGATGAACTCAACAGTATTTATTGAATGCATAAATACTGGGTGGGATTTAATTTTTACAAATACAGCGAAGGGAAAGTCCTTAAGGTCATGGTAAAGGTACAGACGGGTTCAGTCCAACGCTTCTACTGTTTCTGCAAAATCTGTTCATACAGGCCTGATCAAACTTTTAAGACCAGTTGAAAAATGCCATGAATTTACATTTTGCTTCATTGGATCTTCAGAAGGTTCTACTGTGTCCAACCTCAGCAGCGATGGCGTGTTCCCAGAGGCCTCGGTTATCCAGCTCAACAATCCGACCACGTTCAAAGATAGATTATTTTACCTTTACCATCAGGAGGTCATGACAGTAGTGGCTTTTCCATTGGAAATCTGTGCAAAACTTTACCGATATTTACTAAATGTCGAAAAAAACAGGACGTAATGTTGTTGTTTTTTTTTAATTAAACCACAAATGCGATGATTTGTTTATTTAGAATTGCAAGATAACGTGATAAGTCATGACATAAACATGGCGACGAATGTAAATATCGTGTTCATTTACAGATATATTCATTATTAAAATCATAAAAACATAAAAAAAACGGTATTATTCTGGCAGCAGGGGTGCCAAAAAAAATACTGTAAAATAACGGAAAATAACCATCTCATAAAAATACGGTCATTTTCCATAATTAAAACACAGTTTTTTGCCCTAACTTTACATGAGATTTTGCATTTGTTTTTTTTTTACTTTTTAATGTTTAATAAAGAATATTTTCATGTATTAAAACAATCAAATTACCTATAAATAAATATATAAATAATTTCCAATGAGACTCAGTTGTACAATCCACTGATAAAAACTGTATTTGGACAGTTTATCAGTGCTTATACATGTTCTACATTCACAAAAATACATTTATTCAACATTTTTGTTGTGAAACCTCCCATAATTACACAAGATATTTGTCAATTAACAAACAAGTTTTGTTAAACTTACAGAACAAACACTTCTTTTACGGTTAATTGTCAGTAATTTTATCTCGTTTTATTTTATTTTTTACAGTATTAAACTTTAAATGAACAGTTTATTCTCATAAATAGAAAACAAATATTTGTGAAATTACGATACATTTGCAAATGTATTTTAACTGTAATTTTCTGTGAAAAAAAAAAATTATTTTAAAAAATTGAAATTTCACGGTTATTCACAGTTACAGTTTTTTCAGGTTATTTTACATTTGACATGTAAAATCACAGTCTAGTTTTATAATTTCATTGATATTTTCCTGTATCTTAAAAACAAAGGAAAAATCTGTAAAATAAACAGTGAAAATTCTGTTAAATTACAGATTTTTTTTTACAGTGTATATTACCCCACTAACTCGTATTAAATCAAAAAATTATTCCATTTCCTGGTGTGTTCACAGATACGTGTCATGTTTCTTTTAAAACTCTTCTTCTTCGTTTATTGTAACATCCATCAACATCCTTTTTTTTTTTTTTCATGTGACTGTAGTTGCAGAAAAACGTCTTTCCATTGCAGTTTTGCGTGATACACCAAATTGTGCTATGCCCAAAAAAACAAAACCTCTTTCCAGCACAAAAACTTAATCAAAAAATGAGAGTTTGGGCGAAATTGTCATTTTTCCATTCCAATTTGTTAAGAAATAAGTACAATTTTATCATTATTGTGCCTCGACTTATCATTTATACATGGGCATTACAGATGAGATCAAGCACAAAACATTTAGTAACAGGCAGAATATTATTAAAATTGCACTTAATTTTCTTTAGACATTTCAGGTTGTTCATATTTGTTCAGGTTATTCACATTTATTGTTAAAGGATACTCTGTTCATGTAAATATTTTCATAATTTAATGTTTTTTGCATTAAATCAAAGAGAAAAAAAATGGTGTTGTCATTATTTATAGGCTATTATGATATTATTTTTGAGTTCGATGCCCTAACTTGCACTTTGCAAATTCAGCGCACGGGCCGGATTGGAACCTCTGGCGGGCCGCATTTGGCCCCCAGGCCACATGTTTGACACCCCTGGTTTAGCAGCTTGGTTGAGCTTCACTGACTCCACTATCAGAGTTCAAAACCAATGCTGTGGCTGCATAAACCCACATCCAGTCTGCTTCCAACAGCTACATCACAGGTAAAAAGAGTAAAATACTCATCTCACATCATCAAGTGGAAGAGTCAGCCGCACAGCGATGATGGGGAAAAGGCCTTGAGTGTTGGAGACGAAGCCCACGCGTCAGAAGTACGGGCTCTGAACTGATGACAGAGGTTCAGTTAATGCAGGTACTCAGCGTGGAGAGGAGGAAACAGCAGGAAACGGACAGACAAGGAAAATTCACACAGGAGGGTCAGACTATGAACGGAACCAACAAGACTTCTGTGCATCTATGCGGTGGACCACCACCTGGATGTGGGACGGATGGTCCAGACCAAAGTGTCTCAACCACTGTAAGCCTGGACTTTGTATTTACTAAAATGCTTTAATTACAGTGTACTTAAATGATTGAAGTTTTATTACTTTACAATAAAATGTTGAGTTTTTTCTACTAATCTGTAGACATAGTCGAAAGTACGAAAAAGTTTAAGTCAGGGGTCTCAAACTCATTTTCCTTCAGGGGCCACATTCAGTCCGATTTGATCTCCAGTGGGCCGAACCAGTAAAAGAATAGCATAATAACCAATAAATAACAACAACTCCAAATTTTTGTCTTTGTTTTAGTGCAAAAAAAAACCCATTAAATGATGAAAATGCTTACTTTTATAAACTACCCAAACAAAAAAGATGTGAATAACCTGAAAAAAACTGAAATTTCTTAAGAAAAATAAGTGCAATTTTAACAATATTATGCCTCAACTTATCATTTCTACATGTGCACTATGGATCGGATCTACAAAGACACTGTTGTTCGTCCATCAGTCTCGATGACGACCTTGACTTCAGTTTTTGTGCGTCCTGCAGTGGCTCGTCAGCTCTATTTTTGCCCTGAAGTATCTGCTGCAAAGACACAAAACACTTAGTAACAGGCAGAAAATTGTTAAAATTGTGCTTGATTTTCTTTAGACATTTCAGGTTGTTCATATTTGTTCAGGTTATTCACATTTTATTGTTACAGGATAGTTTGTAAATGTAAATATTTTCATAATTTAATGTTATTTTTGCCCTAAAACAAAGACAAAAATTTGAAGTTATCATTATTTATAGGCATAGTGTAATATTTTTTTCACATCAAACCGAGAAGAAAATCTGGAGTCATTATTTTTTTGTAGGTTTTTATGCTGTTATTTTACTGTGGATCATATTGGTCTGTATGTGGAACTTGAGCTAAAATGAGTTTGACAGCCTTTACTGTGGAATTTTTGCAAATTCATCCCACGGGCCGCATTTGGCCCCCGGGCCGCATGTTTGAGACCCCTGGTTTAAGTTGAATGTATTTAAATCACTAAGTTTTAGTCATGACCACAGCTTTTTATCTCTACATTGCATTGTGGGTATTGGGCATGTTGTTGAAAATGTGTTCTTTTTCTGTGCAGGGGTTCAGTGGGGTTGTGGTGTTAGTGTTAATCTGGATTTAATGTGTGTATGTCAGTGTTTATTGGCCTTTTTGTGTTTGTTTTTGTATTTTTGTAGAACTGCACCATGAGTCAGAGCCAGAGGAAGAACTATGGATTCACTGTTCATCTATAGTTGTTCTTGTTCAATGTAAATCTTTATGCCTTGCCAAATTTAAAGCACTTCCTGTACTGGCAAATTACACTGAATTAACTTCCTGCCTAAATTACATCCACACTGCAATATATTAAGTTGAATAAATATACAAAGCAATTTATATTGCAAAACATTTTAACCCTTTCATGCATAGTGGTCACTACAGTAGACAGCAGATCAAATGTGTTTTCTTGTATATTCATGGATTTGTTGTTTTGTGTATCATCCCATACACTGCACTTCATACCATTACTGTAACTTTGCTGTTCTAGATAAACCTGACCTGCAGTAACATGTTTGAGTGTAAAAAAATTGGTAATTGTTACTAGACTGTAATAAACAGGGTTTTTTTTTTTGTTTTTTTTTTAACAAAAAATTGTTTATTTTTTTGCATATTATCTCCATGCAGGTATGTTAAAATGTGAGAAAACATCAGATTAGCAGCTTTAAAAATGTTTTTATTACATAGTTTTCATGTAATGTATCAGTAAATACATGTTTCTTTGCATCTAAAATTAAACACATGGTGTCCAGCTGAGTGGACATTTTTGTAATTCCATGATTAAATAGATTCATAAAAAAATCCATCGCATTGTTTTTTTTTTTTTGTTTTTTTTGTTTGTTTTTTTCCGCATGCCTAAAGAGGAATAAAAACACTCCGGAAAAAAATCTTGATTAACGTTCTAATCAGGTTCTCATAATTTATGCATGAAAGGGTTAATTTAAATCAACTTAGAAGTGAGTACAATGAACTGATGATATAAAGTCTAATGATTATACAAAGTAATTGACATTGCAACAAATCTGAAGTTAAATTAACTTGGCATTTAGTGAGTTGTACTTAAAACAGTAATTCCAGTCAAGTCAAGCATTTAAGTTTAATACACTCAAGTTTTCATTACTCATTACTTATATTTTTTAAGGCAGCTGGTTACAAGTAAACTCCATTGATCCGGTCTTACAGTGAAGTTAATGCAGGGGTGTCAAACTCATTTTAGTTCAGTTCCACATTTACCCCAATATGATCTGAAGTGGGCCGGACCAGTAAAATAATAACAATGAAAAAAGTAAAATTACATTATGATAATTTTTACATCTACAACATTTCCTTAAAAATCTGACTAACATGAACAACTTGAAATGTCTTAAGAAAAACATGCAAAAAAAAAGTGCAATTTTAACAATATTCTGCCTCAGTTTATCATTTATACATGTGCATAACAACTTACATTATTACTACAAATACACAAAACATTTAGTAACTGGCAGAATATTGGTAAAATTGCATTTACTTTTCTTAAGACTTTTCAGGTTGTTCATATTTGTTCAGGTTATTCACATTTTTCGTAAAAAGGATCATTTGTTAATGTACACATTTTCATGTAATTTTACTTTTTTACACTAAAGCAAAGATAAAATCTGCTGTTGTCATTATTTATAGGATATTATGATACTGTTTTACTGCTCTGACCCAAGTGAGATCTAATTGGTCTGTATGTGGAACCTCAATTAAAATGATTTTTTTACACCATTGATTGTTAATATCTTCAGTGTAATTTTTGTATTTCAAAAATTCATCCTACCGGCCAGATTTGGCCCCCGGGCCGCATGTTTGACACCTGTGAGTTAATAGATGGACTTTGTTCTGCTGGGGAAAAAAATCAGCTGGAGATCTCAGTGTTCAAGATTTATTGTCAACAACAGATCTGAGAAGAGTTCACAGTGACATCAAAGAACACCTGAGAACCACACAGGATGGGCTTTCATCTTTTATACATTTCCAAAGGTCATTTCTACGCCTGTTTTCATTGGACCGACGTATTGACACTATTATAATTTGACCAATCCTCATGGGCCCTTATATAAACCCTTTCATGCACAGTGGTCACTCCAGTGGACAGTTCTTCTACATCTGTTCTGGTTCTTCTGGTTTTAGTTCCATATCAGCCAACACAGTGGATGCTTATGTACCATCCCATAATAATACACTGATATTCATATTACTGTAACTTTGCTGTTCTTAATAAACCTGATCTGCACTAACATGTTTGAGTGGAAATCAATAGATAATAAAAATTGGAAATATGATAAAATGTGGAGAAAAAAAACATCAGATTAGCTGCAAAAATGTTTGGATTTGATCGTTTTCACACAGTTTATCACTTTCTGATATTTGCATTCCTTCCTTCAAAAATTAAACACATGGTGTCCAGCGGAGTGGACATTTTTGGAACTCCACAAAAAATTATCAAGGCAGATTTGTTTCTTTATTGCTTTAACCCCCAAAAAATATATTTTCATTTTAAAAAATTCAATTAAAAAAAAATTCACTTCAATCAAAGAAAAAAAAGTGTTCAAATGCAGTTTCTTTTGGGTCATAATTTTTTTGTTTTGCATTCAAACACTTTTTTTATTCAATTTTTTTATTGTTAAAGCAATAAATAAACAAATCTACCTTCATAAAAAAACAGGTTTATTAAAAAAATTCAATTGCATTGTTTTTTCAAGCCTAACAGGAAATAAAAACACTCAGGAAAAAAATCTCAACTAAGGATCTCATAATTCATGCATGAAAGGGTTAAAGATTTAAGACGCTACATGTCTTTTCTGACATGAATTGGTAACATTATGTAGATCCCTCCTGAGCATAAACCTTCAGAATCACAAGCCCTCCCCATAGTTTTCACACAATTTATCAGTAAATACATGTTTCTGTGCGTCAACAATTAAACGTGTGGTCTCCAGCTGAGTGGACATTTTTGCAACTTCATGAAAAATAGGTTCATAAGAATTTATTTTTTCATTATTATTTTTTTAATGTATTTTTTTTTTTTTTTTTTTTTTTTTTTTTTTTCAGAAGAAAATTTTCAATCACATTGTTTTTTCATGCCTAAAGAGGAATGAAAACACTTAGGAAAAAAATTTTGATTAACCCTTTCATGCATGAATTATGAGAATCTTAATGGGTCAAAACACAGTAATGTCCCGTCAGAGAGCAAACTTTAATTGATCGCCATTCCAACATTTATTTCAATAAAAAGTAGCACCTTGTTTTGGATGATCCCTTTTGGTCTAACTAAAGCAAAAATGAATTTAATCGTAAAAATGTGGGTCAAATTGTCTCTAAAATGTCCCGTCAGGGAGATTTTGAATATCATGTTTTGACCCCAATCAAGTTATTTTTCCTCAGTGTTTTTATTCCTCTTTAGGCATGAAAAAACACAATGTGGTTGAAAATTTTTCTATGAACCTATTTTTCATGGAGTTGCAAAAATATCCACTCAGCTGTACATCATGCATTTAATTTTTGAAGCAAAGAAACATGTATTTACTGATATACTGAATGAAAACTATGAAATATATTTTTTTAATGCTGCTAATCTGATGTCTTGTCACATTTTAACATACTATAATATTAGTTATTACTCACTTTATGGTGATAATATGCAAAAAAAAAAAACTTTTTGTGTAAGAAAAATGGCTAATTACAGTGTATTAACAATAACAAGCAACTGATTTACACTCAAACCTGTTTCTGCAGATCAAATTTATCAAGAACAGCAAAGTTACAGTAATGGTATGAATGTCAGTGTATGGGATGATGCATAAGCGTCCACTGTGTTGGCTGATATGGAACTAAAACAACAAAATCCATGAATATACAAAAGAACAGCTGGATAATAGCTGTCCACTGGAGTGACCAGTATGCATGAAAGGGTTAAGGTTCTCATAATTTGTGCATGAAAGGGTTAAATCGCACCTTTTTTCAGACGGTAACCAGGCAGTTTGGCCCATTTTGTATCTTTGCCAGACCAAGGCAAGCAAGTACAGTGGTGTGTAAAAATATTAGAACACTTGTCAAATCTTAAGAAACTGGTGGTTTAATTGTTCCCAGAGCCAAAATAAGCTACATTATATGTGAGGGGCAGGGTTTGTTGTGCCTGACATCACTTGTGTTTTAAAAGTTTACATGCGATGATTATTTCACACATTTTAACCCATAAAGACCCAGTACTCCTTTTGTGTCAGTTCCCAAATGGATTTTTCTCCATATTTAACATTTCTTAAGTGATTTATCATTATTTATTGTAATATTATTTTTGTTATTTGGCATTTTTTCAGTGAAAATCAGGTAATTTCCTATATTTAATTTACAAATAATATAGATGTTCATTAAAGGTCAGATTAAAGTTGAGGGTTATTGTATTAAAAACAGATTTGATTGCAAAAGGCACTTTTTCGTCAGTTTTTTCCATCATTAACTGAACATAAACCCAGTGTCTCCATCCGCTGTCATTGATCCAACTCCATGGGTTTTACTAGTGAATCAATGTTGTAGTAGATGACGGTGTTTCCACGGTAATTACGGAGCCTGTGAACATCCAAATATGGTCATATCTGATGACCATGAAAAGACGACAAACTGAATTTTACATGTATTGATAGGATTAATGGATCAACAGGTACTAAACAGTTTAGATCAGTAGATGCTTTTGGTCACTGGTGGATGTTTGGGTTTTTATGGGTTAAATCATCACCATTCTCCTTCCGACTCTTTGATTTTCTTATTTCTTAAAATCATTCTGTGGGTCTTTATAGTGTTTTGTCTAACTTATACATACCAACACAATTTAAAACCACTCATTTATTTAGCAACACAGTCAATCATTTTCTGAAGAAATAACACAACAAAATGAAAAACAAGAAGTAACAGGAAAACATCATCAGCCTGAGGAGTCTGAGTGCATTCTGGGCACGCTTCCATACTTTTGATTTAGCCTTTATATTTCTCATTTAAAAACTCTTTACCTTGCTTTGTTTTTTGTTTTTTCTGAACAACCCCTATTATTTTTCATTTGACACTCTGCATTAACAGACTGAATACTGAACTAAACTCACACCAAACATTAAATGTGAGTAGGAAAAAGTTGGATTCTTTCCTTCTTTACTTTTCACCTAAAACATGTTGAACTTGTCTGGTATTTGATTTTTAGTTCTGCCTCAACTTATCATTTTTACATGTGCATTATGGATCAGATCTACAAAGACACTAAACACTTAGTAACAGGCAGAAAATTGTTACACCTGTGCTTAATTTTCTTTAAACATTTCAGGTTGTTCATATTTGTTCAGGTTATTCACATTTTATTGTTACAGGATAGTTTGTAAATGGAAATATTTTCATAATTTAATCTTATTTTTTTGCACTAAAACAAAGACAAAAATTTTAAGTTTGTAATATTTATAGGCATAGTGTAATATTTTTTTCCACACCAAACCGAGAAGAAAATATGAAGTCGTTATTTTTTGCTATTGTAATGGAAAAATTACTTATATCCATATATATTCATATATATATTCATGCATTTCATATATCATATAGGCTTCTAACTTTATTTCAGATAGTGTGACTTCTTCTTTGTTGTGTCCAGAGTAGAAGGCCAGGCCAACACCTGAGTAGCACAGAGAAGATTTCTCACAGGGGTCTTATCTCTAAGTTCCTGACACTAGCCAAAACACTTTCTACACATCATAGTTTTCTCATGGGAGACAGAAGAGTACATTGTGATTTCTATTTTTGGGTTCAGACCGTCTCAGTCTTTTGTCTGAGTGATATCTCTTTCTATGGAGCTCCAAACAACGGGATTTCTTTGACACTGATCACTTGAACTTATCCTTCTTTATTGAAGACGAATTAGTAGAGTATTATTTTTCCATAACACTATTATTTTACTTGACATCATATTGGTCTGTACGTGGAACCTGAACTAAAATGAGTTCCACAGCCTTGACAGTGGAATTTTTGCACTTTGCAAATTCATCCCACGGGCTGGATTGGAACCTTTGGTGGGCCACATTTGGCCCCTAGGCCACATGTTTGAGACCCCTGGTGTAAATGTGCACATTACACAATCCGAGTATTATCCTGAATGTATTGAAGACAAACTGTAACAAAACTATCACTGTCCTCATACTGATACTGGTACTAACCTTGGTATCGATTCTATCCATATTGATTCCTGATCCACCCACCCCTGATTTGCTGTTTCTAAACTAAAACCTCTGACTTTCACATGTCAGGGATCAGATGTTTTACCCAATGATCAGTCTGAACAGTTTCAACAAATCTCAGAGGTTTAATAAATATCTGAGCTGAAAAATTACCGAGACAAACCAATAACAAGACGGCTAAAATTTACTTAGGGGGTCAAATGAGTGGCCATTTTTGTCAAAAAAAAAAAAGTTGTAAGAAATGCATAGAACTGTGTTGAAATAATGTTAATCCATTTGTGCACAGACTACTGATATTATTTGACAGTGGAAGCTCTATTTTCAGAAATATTGGATTTGGAATAGCACGTGTATGTGAAAACTTTTGCTGGTGGATGGACGTGACATTACCCATGATGCTCTGTTCAGTACCAGTACTTTATTAGTAATAAACTTACATACTTACTATTGCTAATTATTATTGTGGATCTCAAACAATAACAGCTGACACAAAAACACAAAATGTGGCAGTGGACGGATGTGACATGGTTGTTACAGATCCCATCATACTGATGCTCTGCAGCCATGTCACCATTTACACTAATGATCCCTGTGCAAAAACTAGGATCAGAATTATTTATTGTATAGTTTATCATCATACTAAAGAGTAAATAACAATATAGAATTGTTATTTCTTTATAAAAATGCTTATTATTAGAAAACTGTTGATTTAAAAAGTGACGTGTGACATTCTTAATGTATGTATTGGCGTAACATAAGCAGGATGGATCAGCACCATACTCCATATTGAACCTGTAAAAATAAAACATGTGATATGTAGGAAAGAATCTGGTACGAAAAATTGGGGAATCTAAAAGAATAGAATATTTATTTTTTAGGTAAATTCAGTTCAAATATAACTTGGCCATTTGTGACATGAAAATATAGTATTAATTGTGATGAAATTGGACATTTTTGAGCTGAAAACATAGTTCATACGACCATCAACATGTTGTAACAGAACTGAAATCCTGTAAATTTGCAGAACGTGCATTTACCAACACAAAGTTCCTTTGGGGATTCACTTAGATTGATTTCTTATGCACAAAGACAGAAATAAGACCTCTAAGCAAATTTTAGCTGAAGAAGGTTTTAAATGGGGTTGACCAATGACAAACTGTAGTTACTGCTCCATTCATGTCAAACCAAGGAAGAAATAAATATAAAATGATTCTAAAGAGAGAAAAAAACACGGCAGATTCCAGAATTTCCAGTCACGCGCTGCTGCATTTATGCCTCCCATCAGCGGCAGATTACAGCTTTGTATGCCCCAATGCAGCACATTTCTGACTATAAACCCAACATATGTGCATCCACACACCTGTTCTGAAAGCGCTAAGATAGGTGTGGGGTTATGGGTAATTTTTGTGAGTCAGTGGGTTTTTCACAGCCACACAAACCCACAGGGATCCTCTGCTAGATAAATGGAAGGGAGAGAGTAAGTATTTGCATAATGATGGAGGAAAGATATGGGATAATGAGGGACATGAGGACGGATCAGCCGAAGGAAAATGAACAGTGAGATGGAAAAATGACAGGGCGGACGGAAAAAAAAAAGGAAGGAATCGGACAAAGGAGGTGAAGACTAACAGGCAAAACGGGAAAATGAAGGGTTTGGAGAGGATCAGGGGAATTATGGTCATTTTCAAAGAGAGAGAAAAAACAAGGTAGACATGGTTGTTCTAACATATTAAAGCAGCATATGACTTTCATCACAAATTTTTCTTCAAATTAGGAAAACCCCAGTGATAGCCTAATGATCAGTAATCCATTGGTTTTTCAACCTTGGGGTCGGGACTCCATGTGGGGTCGCCTGGAATTCAAATGGGGTCACCTGAAATTTCTTGTAATAGATAGATAGACAGACAGACAGACAGACAGACAGATAGACAGATAGATAGATAGATAGATAGATAGATAGATAGATAGATAGATAGATAGAGATAGATAGATAGATAGATAGATAGATAGATAGATAGATAGATAGATAGATAGATAGATAGATAGATAGATAGATAGATAGATAGATAGATAGATAGATAGATAGATAGATAGTGAGGTGACAGAGAAAGTCCCAATCCATGAAAGACATGACAAACTGTGAGTCTGAAACTGAAGCACTGTGGTTCTGTTTATCTGTCAAATGTTCATTGTGGTCAGTTTCAGATGCTGCAGCTCTTTCATAATTCATAGTTTGAGTTCTTGTTTGTTCAGTATTCATTGTCAGCCTTGTAAATCCAAGCTGGACTGACTGTACATATCCTGACCAAGGAAAATCAAATTCTCACTTTGTGCAGTAATCTCCACCTGGCTTTTCTGCCTCCGTCCATAATAATATACATTATATAGACTAAATGTGTCTAAAATTAACGTTTATTTGCAACATAGCAGGGTTTTTTCTAGAAAAAATTAGTAAGAGGGAGCATAGGTAGGCGAGGGAGTGAAGCAACCAAGCGGGGGGGATGGTGCCCCGTCTGAAAAGACGCCACTTCGTGTCGTTTTGAACCGTCAGATGGTCTACCTACTATGTTTACGATAGTTTTGGAATAATTGCATCATTTTTGATGACCAGGCACATTGTCATGTGTTGTTACTGTGGTAGTTTCACCGAGAAAAGATCGTTTTTGGAAAGATTGCATGTTGTGTAAGTACTGTGTTGCATGTAACTATAAGTGTACGGCGTAACTGTGAGCTTCGGGGTAAAAAAAAAAACAAAAAAAACCAATGGAATTTCAGTAAGGGGGCGCTAGCCAAAAGTATGAGGGCGCAGCGCCCCTGTTCCCTGGTTAAGAAAAACCCTTGCACAGTATAGCAAACTATTACATGATCAAAAACAAATTAATTTGAGCAACAAACAAACTCTCCATTTTGAATTTCTGGGGTTGCCAGAAATTTGTGATGTTAAAATGGGGTCAGGAGCCAAAAATGGTTGGGAACCACTGCATTAGTCTTTCCGTGATTTCCTGAATCACTTCCCTCACGGTAACATCTTCGAAGATGACTCCATCACAAGCAGTTTGTTTGTTTACATAACAAACTGAAACATCACTGGAGACTTTTCGGAAACTTTCTTGCAAAGTGCATTGTGGGAATGAGAAATCCTCACAGTAGCAACAAACATGAAAACAACAAGCAATGACGATCACAATCGCACAACCTGTATTATAAGTTAACAAATGACTTACAGTGATTCCTTCCATTTCTTCTGACCTGGTTTCATTGCCCAGCTCTGGAACTCTGCCACCACCACCCCCCACCCCTCAGCAGTCCCTTTTCCCCCATCCCCCGTGGCAGGTTGGACTGGCCTGGAACACCATGGCCACAGGAGGTTTTCATATATGCAAGTTTGGTTCTGATGTAATCAAAAAGTCTGAGCTAAATTTGTTTGGGGGGTGGGGGGGTGTCAACCCTACATCCCTACTTCTGCTGAATGAATTTCATCCTTGGGGGGGGGGGGGGGGAACCCCGTCAAAGATTCAAAACCACTTGAAATAACAGGCAGGTAGTGACAGTTTTCTTCCACCTATATCCTACTTTACTGGCACTAACTTTCACCTGAACCGAACTGTTGGCAGTCTCAGAATTTGCAAATGTCCCAAAGCACATAAATAAATACATTGTATATCTTACTTGTCTCTCTATATATATATCAGTGTCTCTCTCTCAAATGTCACTCAGTATGTGTGATGTATGCACAACAGGCCATACGGAAGTATGTCTGCAGGCACCAATGTACAAGTTCAACACACGAAGTCTGACACGAGGTTATACTAGTTTTGGATTTTTCATTATAGTTTTGCTTCATTTAGTTTTGACTTTTTTCTCTAATTCAGTTAGTTTTAATTAGTTTTTAGAGCAGGTTTGCTAGCTTTTATTAGTTTTCGTGATTTTCTAAATGCTTAGTTTTAGTTTAGTTTTAGTTTCTTTATATCTTTTCTCTTCTTCTCTGTCGTATTCAAATAAATCCCAGACAGGACTGCTGCTTTCTTCCAACTTTAGTCTCCATGTTTCCAGGTAGAGTGGGGAGCAGAAGACGACTATAAAGGACAAGTGACGAGAAGTGACAAACCGTTAAATATCATATGGTGCCAGCTGCTAAAATTGCTTGAGGGAAAGGGGAATTTTATCCAAAATTTTTATAAGTTTTAGTTTTGTAAGCACACAATACAGTTTCAGTTAGTTATCGTTTTTTTCTAGTTTTCGTCACTTGGTTAGTTTTTGTTAACGATAATAACCTTGGTTTGACATCAGAGCAAACTGTTTACTTAGTCCAGTGTTTTTTAACCTTGGGGTCGGGACCCCATGTGAGGTTGCCTGAAATTTGTAGTAATTGATATATGGTGAGTTGAGAAAGATACAATACAATACAATCCATAACAGACATGACAAACTGTGAGTCTGAAACTGAAGCACTGTGGTTCTGTTTATCTGTCAAATGTTCATTGTGGTCAGTTTCAGATGCTGCAGCTCTTTCATAATTCATAGTTTGAGTTCTTGTTTGTTCAGTATTAATTGTCAGCCTTGTAAATCCAAGCTGGACTGACTGTACATATCCTGACCAAGGAAAATCAAATTCTCACTTTGTGCAGTAATCTCCACCTGGATTTACTGCCTCCGTCCATAATAATATACATTATATAGACTAAATGTGTCTAATAATGTTTATTTGCAACATAGTATCGCAAACTATTACATGATCAAAAACAAATTAAGTTGAGCAAAAAAATAAATGTCTTCGTTTTGAATTTCTGGGATCGCCAGAAATTTGTGATGTTAAAATGGGGTCAGGAGCCAAAAAGGTTGGGAACCACTGCATTAGTCTTTCCGTGATTTCCTGAATCACTTCCCTCACGGTAACAACTTCGAAGATGTCTCCATCACAAGCAGTCCGCTTGTTTACATAACAAACTGAAACACCACTGGAGACTTTTCGGAAACTTTCTTGCAAAGTGCATTGTGAGAATGAGAAATCCTCACAGTAGCAACAAACATGGAAACAACAAGCAATGACGATCACAATCGCACAACCTGTATAATAAAATAACAACTGACTTACAGGGATTCCTTCCATTTCTTCTGACCTGGTTTCGTTGCCCAGCTCTGGAACTCTCTGTTTTCTTGTATGACTGTCACTTTTATTTATTTTTTTTTACCTTGATTCTAATAAAAAGAAATTGACAAAACCAAACCAAACCCCATCCCCCTCCCTGTTTTTTTTTTTTTTTTTTTGACAAATCGCACCCCGCTTTCAAGACAAGTGTTGAAAGATGTGAACACTCCAAGGCAACAACTTTGAATCTAAAGCCCACCTTTTACACAAACTTCAGGCACGAACAGAAACAAACAACTCTGGATAAAACTTGTCAAAGTCTCTCTGTACAAATCATTTTCTAAAACACCGCCTCAACGCTTCTGTTTTACTGTGTGCAGGTCACAGCGGTTTGTAAATAGAGGTATTGTACAGTAGAATATATGAAACCCCCACAATAACACATGTCAATTATTTAGTATCTGAAAATCTACCAGCACAATAAAAGTAAAGAAAAGGAAAAAACTTTGTTGGATAGAAAAAGAACTCAGATTGTTTTCATCTAAATGTGATTTTCTCAGACTTTACCCACTTCATCTCCCATGAATTAGCATAAACAAGTCAGTTCGTAGAAGTGTTTCAGAGATTTCATAAATCAGAGAGAGAAAACTAATATAAAAAACTCCAAAAAGAAACAAAAAACAAAACATCTATTTGGACCCTAATAGCTCATAAGGTTTGAATTTGAATCCTCCAGGTGCTGCAAAGCTATCTTTATATTCATTTTGGCAAAAAAAAATGAATCCCTTGAATGAATGAATTTGTTACGTCTATAATTAGTTACATCACGACATTTGCACATATAAGGTCAAGACTTTCGACGAACATTTTTCCGAGTGCGACATAATTGTTTGTCAGCAGCAGTGGTTGTAGTAAAAACTGAAAATATGTCCAAACTTGGAGCTGATTACCCAAAATGTTCAGTTGTTGGTTGAACAGGACAGAGCAGCACAGTTAACAAACTGGAGGGGGCGGGGCCTGAAGTGGCTCATTTGCATTTAAAGGGCCAGCGCTCAAAATGACCTTTCTGGTGTCATTACTCAGAAATAGGGTTGAAGATGGACCAGTGGAGTTGAATTAATGAGGAATTCAGACCCAAGCAGAGCATTTACAGTTTATGTAGACCACAAGGAAATGTTTGAAAATGCACAATTCCATTTAAAAAAAGCAAAATATCATTCCTTTAAAGCACAAGTGTCAAACATGCGGCCCAGGGGCCAAATCTGGCCCTCCAAAAAAAGGAAAATATCACTCCTTTAAATCACAAATGCAATGATTTGTTTATTTATTATCTTGAGATGACACAAGAAGTCATTCCATAAACATGGTGACTAATGTAAATATACTGTTGACTTACAGATATATTCATTATTATTATATATTACTCCTCTATTGTGTACTAAAATTAAAAAATGATTTGGTTGTTTTAAAATGCATAATTCCATTTAAAAAAAGCAAAATATCACTCCTTTAATGACAGATTTTGTTGAGAAAAGTCACTATTCCTCACTTTTCTCTGTTTTTGACATAACACCCCTAACCTTTAATCTGAGCTTTTATGAACATCTACATGATCAGTGATTTACATTTTGGAAAATACCTGATTTTCACAGAGAAAACATATAATATGGAGGATAACATTCTAATAAACAAGAAAAGCACTCGGAGAGTGCAGACCTCCACCAAGGCAGATCAGTCATCCCCACCCCCCCCACCCCCGATCACCACCAAAATTTAATCATTTGTTCCTTGTGCCAGTGTCAACATTTCCTGAAAATTTCATTCAAATCCATCCATAACTTTTTGAGTTATCTTGCTAACAAACAAACAAACACACAAAGTGATCACAATACCTCCTGGCAGAGGTAATCATGGTAAATAATTGAAGAAAGGTTAAATATAGAGAAAAATTCATTTAGTTACTGCCACAAAAGTAGCGCTGGGTCTTTATGGGTTCAGAGATAAAATATGGCACCAAAAATTCAACCATATTTTCCATGTTTTTTTGCTGAAAACCACACACAGCTCCATTCATTTGGAATGAAAACAATCAAACATGCCTGCAATTTTCAACACACAATCCTGAAAACTACACTAGACTTCAGGTGAGGTGTGTGTGCAGATTTTACAAATGTGGAAGCAGTGATAGAAGGGCTGAGGACAAGAACAGCATCATTAGTGTCAGGGGGAGATGTTTTCCTGGTGGTCTCTGAGGAACCACACAGCTTTGATCAGATGTGGATCGAAACAAACAAAAAGGCGGATGCAGAAACTATCCGCCTCGTTCCTTACAACCCCTCTAGTTAATTTGTGGTTAAATAAAATGTCTACAGGCTCACATTGAGTCTTTCTCCACTGTGTCATGTCAGACATCATTATGCTGCTGTCTGTCTACTGGTTCATGTGTGGGTCATTTTGTTGCCAAAATGCCATTGTGACTGAAGCTTTGATTGTGGGTTTGGAGTTTCTCTTTGACATCAATGAAACATGTTTCGATCTAGTCGTGCAGAGGTGTCAAACTCATTTTAGTTCAGTTCCACATTCAGCCAAATTTCATCTCAAGTGGGCCGGACCAGTAAAATAATACCAGTGGAAAAAGTAAAATTCTATTATGATCAGGTTTACGTCTACAAAGCTTCCTTAAAAATTTGAATAACATGAACAACTTGAATTGACTTACGAAAAACAAGTGCAATTTTAACAATACTATAATGTCGATGGAAGTTTGGCAGGAAGTTAACTCTGTGTCGAGTATGAGCACTAGATGAGCTTTTAATTTGACAAGCAGGATGATAGCGTGATCACAACAGGATAGCCATTGCTCTGCCTATGGCTCTCACTCAGGATGCAACTTTACAAATTACAAAAAATATTAAAAAAATAAACAAAAAGGCCAATAAACATTGCCATACACATATTAAGTCAAAACTAATACTAACACAACAACCCCGCTGAATTCTTGCACATAAAAATAACACATTTACAACAAAATGCCCACTACCCACAATGCACTGCGGCAAACATGCCACAGTATTATGTCGTGGTTTATCAGTTTATCATTTACACATGTGCATTACAAAACATTTAGAAACAGGCAGAATATTGGTTAAATTGCATTTACTTTTCTTAAGACATTTCTGTTTGTTCATATTTGTTCAGGTTATTCATGTTTTTTGTAAAAGTATAGTTTGGTAATGCAAAGATTTTCATGTAATTTTACTTTTTTAGACCAAAAAAAACACAAAGAGAGATTTTGGGGTTGTCATTATTTATAGGTTATTGTGATAATATTTTACTGGTCTGACCCATTTGAAATCTAATTGGACTGCATGTGTCTGTACGTGGAACCTGAATTAAAATGATTTTGACACACTTCAGTGTAATTTTTGCATTTCAGAAATTCATCCCACGGGCCGGATTGGACCCTTTGGCGGGCCGGATTTGGCCCCTGGGCCATATGTTTGACACCTGTGTATTAGGTCATTATTGAAAAATGAAAATAAAAGAATAGGAAACAACTCATGCATTAAAATGTAAATTCTTAAATTCAGAGTTTACTTAGTGAAAAGAATTTAAAAAAAAAAAAAAAAAGTCAAAATGGATGAAAGCCATTTAGTTTAACAAAGAACTGAAGAAGGGTATTTTTGGTCAAAGAACTCCCAATTGTTAGTTTTGTCAAAAGGAAAATAAAAGAACTAACCTCTACAAAGAAAATACATTTTAAACCATCTTAGGGATTCATTGAGATTCAACGCCTGCATGACCCATTTCTAAACTCATTTCCAAATCAGATTTGAACAAACAAACCGGAGGAATAATCTGTTTTCTGCTGTGTTCACAAGTTATTTTAAGCCAACCTTTGTATTCCATTCTGTGGTTTTGTCTTGGGTTTTCCACTGTGGTGAGTCTGACTGCAGCCAGTGTGTTTTCTGTACAAACAGGGTTTCATTTAAGGCACTTTGTCCATTATCACACCTGTCAGCAGGACTGTGTCACTGTTACTTTTCCAATTATAGCTCATCATGGGTAATAGATATGCAGACAGATGGAGTAAACATCCATCCTGACGCTAAATAAAAGCTCAAATATATGGAAATAAATTCAGGGGTAGACATTGTACGTATGTGTCGAAAGCATTTCAAATGTTCTTTTCTTATTACATGTCTCACTCAGTGGAAAATTGTGTTTCTATCTGAGGTGAGTAAGTTGATTTCATTTGACAGGAGGGGAGTGAGGGGAAATGCTAAGAGGTAACGCAGCAGAATGCAGCATCTGTGCGTCATGTTTGACGTCCGCGGAGGAGTGAACGCTGAAGGTTGTGCAGAATTGGAGTTGATAATAAACACAGAGGACAGGAAGAGGAGATGTGACCGGCTTTGGAATCAGGAGAGGCTTCGGATCACAATCAGAGACTACAATCAGAGATGGACCAGGACCAGCACAAAACCAAATCACCTCTGAGTTTTTCCATTTCACCACATAAATGAATGACAACAGTCACGATCACCAGGTAATGACAATCAGTAAGGTCCATCAAGATCTTTAACCCTTTCATGCACAGTGGTCACTCCAATGGACAGTTATACTCCAGCTGTTCTCTTGTATATTCATGGATTTTGTCGTTTTAGTTCATTATCAGCCAACACAGTGGACGATTATGCATCATCTCATACACTGCCATTCAGACCATTACTGCAACTACGCTGTTCTTGATAAACCTGATCTAGAGTAACATGTTTAAGTGTAAATCAAGTGCTTGTTATTGTTATAAGTCTGTAATTAACAGTTTGTTTTTTAAAGTTGTCTTTTTTTTCATGTAGAAATGATAAGTTACTACTCAAAAATCACCAAATTCACCCAAAAATGACCCTAAAACCACCTAAAAATTACTCAAAAAACCCACCTAAAAACCACCCAAAAATTACCCAAAACCAGCTAAAAATTACTCAAAAAAAAAACACATAAAAACCACCCAAAAATTACCCAAAAACCAGCTAAAAATTACTCAAAAAAACCCCACGTAAAAACCACCCAAAAATTACCCCAAAACCAGTGAAAAACCACATAAATGCCACGTAAAAATCACGCAAAAAAAACACATAAAAACCACCCAAAAACCCACCAAAAATCACGCAAAAAACCCACCTAAAAATTACCCAAAAACCACCTAAAAACCGCCTAAAAATCACCCAAAAATGACCCCAAAATCACCTAAAAACCACCTAAAAATGACCCCAAAACCACCTAAAATCACCCAAAAATGACCCCAAAATCACCTAAAAACCACCTAAAAATGACCCCAAAACCACCTAAAAACCACCTAAAATCACCCAAAAATGACCCCAAAATCACCTAAAAATCACCCAAAAATGACCCCAAAATCACCTAAAAACCACCGAAAAATGACCCCAAAATCACCTAAAAACCACCTAAAATCACCCAAAAATGACCCCAAAACCACCTAAAAATTTGTCAAAAACCACCTAAAAATCACCCAAAAATTACCCAAAAACCACATAAAAACCACCTAAAAATGGGGAGATGTGACCAGCTTTGGAATCAGGAGAGGCTTCAGATCACAATCAGAGACTACAATCAGAGATGGACCAGGACCAGCACAAAACCAAATCACCTCTGAGTTTTTCCATTTCACCACATAAATGAATGACAACAGTCACGATCACCAGGTAATGACAATCAGTAAGGTCCATCAAGATCTTTAACCCTTTCATGCACAGTGGTCACTCCAATGGACAGTTATACTCCAGCTGTTCTCTTGTATATTCATGGATTTTGTCGTTTTAGTTCATTATCAGCCAACACAGTGGACGATTATGCATCATCTCATACACTGCCATTCAGACCATTACTGCAACTACGCTGTTCTTGATAAACCTGATCTAGAGTAACATGTTTAAGTGTAAATCAAGTGCTTGTTATTGTTATAAGTCTGTAATTAACAGTTTGTTTTTTAAAGTTGTCTTTTTTTTCATGTAGAAATGATAAGTTACTACTCAAAAATCACCAAATTCACCCAAAAATGACCCTAAAACCACCTAAAAATTACTCAAAAAACCCACCTAAAAACCACCCAAAAATTACCCAAAAACCAGCTAAAAATTACTCAAAAAAAAAAACACATAAAAACCACCCAAAAATTACCCAAAAACCAGCTAAAAATTACTCAAAAAAACCCCACGTAAAAACCACCCAAAAATTACCCCAAAACCAGTGAAAAACCACATAAATGCCACGTAAAAATCACGCAAAAAAACACATAAAAACCACCCAAAAACCCACCAAAAATCACGCAAAAAACCCACCTAAAAATTACCCAAAAATTACCCAAAAACCACCTAAAAACCGCCTAAAAATCACCCAAAAATGACCCCAAAATCACCTAAAAACCACCTAAAAATGACCCCAAAACCACCTAAAATCACCCAAAAATGACCCCAAAATCACCTAAAAACCACCTAAAAATGACCCCAAAACCACCTAAAAACCACCTAAAATCACCCAAAAATGACCCCAAAATCACCTAAAAATCACCCAAAAATGACCCCAAAATCACCTAAAAACCACCGAAAAATGACCCCAAAATCACCTAAAAACCACCTAAAATCACCCAAAAATGACCCCAAAACCACCTAAAAATTTGTCAAAAACCACCTAAAAATCACCCAAAAATTACCCAAAAACCACATAAAAACCACCTAAAAATGGGGAGATGTGACCAGCTTTGGAATCAGGAGAGGCTTCGGATCACAATCAGAGACTACAATCAGAGATGGACCAGGACCAGCACAAAACCAAATCACCTCTGAGTTTTTCCATTTCACCACATAAATGAATGACAACAGTCACGATCACCAGGTAATGACAATCAGTAAGGTCCATCAAGATCTTTAACCCTTTCATGCACAGTGGTCACTCCAATGGACAGTTATACTCCAGCTGTTCTCTTGTATATTCATGGATTTTGTCGTTTTAGTTCATTATCAGCCAACACAGTGGACGATTATGCATCATCTCATACACTGCCATTCAGACCATTACTGCAACTACGCTGTTCTTGATAAACCTGATCTAGAGTAACATGTTTAAGTGTAAATCAAGTGCTTGTTATTGTTATAAGTCTGTAATTAACAGTTTGTTTTTTAAAGTTGTCTTTTTTTTCATGTAGAATGATAAGTTACTACTCAAAAATCACCAAATTCACCCAAAAATGACCCTAAAACCACCTAAAAATTACTCAAAAAACCCACCTAAAAACCACCCAAAAATTACCCAAAAACCAGCTAAAAATTACTCAAAAAAAAAAACACATAAAAACCACCCAAAAATTACCCAAAAACCAGCTAAAAATTACTCAAAAAAACCCCACGTAAAAACCACCCAAAATTACCCCAAAACCAGTGAAAAACCACATAAATGCCACGTAAAAATCACGCAAAAAAACACATAAAAACCACCCAAAAACCCACCAAAAATCACGCAAAAAACCCACCTAAAAATTACCCAAAAACCACCTAAAAACCGCCTAAAAATCACCCAAAAATGACCCCAAAATCACCTAAAAACCACCTAAAAATGACCCCAAAACCACCTAAAATCACCCAAAAATGACCCCAAAATCACCTAAAAACCACCTAAAAATGACCCCAAAACCACCTAAAAACCACCTAAAATCACCCAAAAATGACCCCAAAATCACCTAAAAATCACCCAAAAATGACCCCAAAATCACCTAAAAACCACCGAAAAATGACCCCAAAATCACCTAAAAACCACCTAAAATCACCCAAAAATGACCCCAAAACCACCTAAAAATTTGTCAAAAACCACCTAAAAATCACCCAAAAATTACCCAAAAACCACATAAAAACCACCTAAAAATGGGGAGATGTGACCAGCTTTGGAATCAGGAGAGGCTTCAGATCACAATCAGAGACTACAATCAGAGATGGACCAGGACCAGCACAAAACCAAATCACCTCTGAGTTTTTCCATTTCACCACATAAATGAATGACAACAGTCACGATCACCAGGTAATGACAATCAGTAAGGTCCATCAAGATCTTTAACCCTTTCATGCACAGTGGTCACTCCAATGGACAGTTATACTCCAGCTGTTCTCTTGTATATTCATGGATTTTGTCGTTTTAGTTCATTATCAGCCAACACAGTGGACGATTATGCATCATCTCATACACTGCCATTCAGACCATTACTGCAACTACGCTGTTCTTGATAAACCTGATCTAGAGTAACATGTTTAAGTGTAAATCAAGTGCTTGTTATTGTTATAAGTCTGTAATTAACAGTTTGTTTTTTAAAGTTGTCTTTTTTTTCATGTAGAAATGATAAGTTACTACTCAAAAATCACCAAATTCACCCAAAAATGACCCTAAAACCACCTAAAAATTACTCAAAAAACCCACCTAAAAACCACCCAAAATTACCCAAAAACCAGCTAAAAATTACTCAAAAAAAAAAACACATAAAAACCACCCAAAAATTACCCAAAAACCAGCTAAAAATTACTCAAAAAAACCCCACGTAAAAACCACCCAAAAATTACCCCAAAACCAGTGAAAAACCACATAAATGCCACGTAAAAATCACGCAAAAAAACACATAAAAACCACTCAAAAACCCACCAAAAATCACGCAAAAAACCCACCTAAAAATTACCCAAAAATTACCCAAAAACCACCTAAAAACCGCCTAAAAATCACCCAAAAATGACCCCAAAATCACCTAAAAACCACCTAAAAATGACCCCAAAACCACCTAAAATCACCCAAAAATGACCCCCAAATCACCTAAAAACCACCTAAAAATGACCCCAAAACCACCTAAAAAACCATCTAAAATCACCCAAAAATGACCCCAAAATCACCTAAAAATCACCCAAAAATGACCCCAAAATCACCTAAAAACCACCGAAAAATGACCCCAAAATCACCTAAAAACCACCTAAAATCACCCAAAAATGACCCCAAAACCACCTAAAAATTTGTCAAAAACCACCTAAAAATCACCCAAAAATTACCCAAAAACCACATAAAAAACCACCTAAAAATGGGGAGATGTGACCAGCTTTGGAATCAGGAGAGGCTTCGGATCACAATCAGAGACTACAATCAGAGATGGACCAGGACCAGCACAAAACCAAATCACCTCTGAGTTTTTCCATTTCACCACATAAATGAATGACAACAGTCACGATCACCAGGTAATGACAATCAGTAAGGTCCATCAAGATCTTTAACCCTTTCATGCACAGTGGTCACTCCAATGGACAGTTATACTCCAGCTGTTCTCTTGTATATTCATGGATTTTGTCGTTTTAGTTCATTATCAGCCAACACAGTGGACGCTTACGCATCATCTCATACACTGCCATTCAGACCATTACTGCAACTACGCTGTTCTTGATAAACCTGATCTAGAGTAACATGTTTAAGTGTAAATCAAGTGCTTGTTATTGTTATAAGTCTGTAATTAACAGTTTGTTTTTTAAAGCTGTCTTTTTTTTCATGTAGAAATGATAAGTTACTACTCAAAAATCACCAAATTCACCCAAAAATGACCCTAAAACCACCTAAAAATTACTAAAAAAAACCCACCTAAAAACCACCCAAAAAACAACTAAAAACCACATAAACACCACTTAAAAATCACGCAAAAAAAAACACCTTAAAAACCACCCAAAAATTACCCAAAAACCTGCTAAAAACCAGATAAACACCACCTAAAAATCATGCAAAAAAACATGTAAAAACCACCCAAAAATTACCCAAAACCACCTAAAAACCACATAAAAACCACCCAAAAATGACCCCAAAACCACCTAAAACCCACCAAAAATCACACAAAAAAAACCGCCTAAAAATCACCCAAAAATTATCCAAAAACCACATAAAAACCACATAAAAATCACCCCAAAATGACCCCAAAACCACCTAAAAATTAGTCAAAAACCACCTTTTTTTTTGCATATTATCTCCATGAAGTGAGTACGAACTGGTATTAGCATGTTAAAATGTGAGAAAACTTCAGATTAGTAGCATTAAAAATGTCTGGTAAAGGTTCATCCTGTCTTCCACATAAAATTTTTGTAGATAATTCTTTTATCAGACAAACTAAAGCAAGTAAACAAACAACTCCCCTTGTCTGATAAATTAATTACTTAAAGTAAGCATTAAAAATGTTTTTATTTCATAGTTTTCACTCAATATATCAGTAAATACATGTTTCTTTGCTTCAAAACTTAAACATATGGTGTCCAGCTGAGTGGACATTTTTGCAACTCCATGAAAAATAGGTACATAAAAAAATTTTCTTTAGGCATGTTTTTTTCATGCGTAAAGAGGAATAAAAACACTCAGGCAAAAAAATCTGGATTAAGGGTCTCATAATTCATGCATGAAACCAAACCAACCAAATTTTTGTCAATTGAAATTTTACAACTGAGCAATTGCATGGATGCAGCCAAAAATATTGTTGCTGCTTGAGCCCTCACTAAGACCAAGAGAGTGGACCACATCAGTCCAGTTCTCAGGTCTCTACACTGGACCACATCAGTCCAGTTCTCAGGTCTCTACACTGGACCACATCAGTCCAGTTCTCAGGTCTCTACACTGGACCACATCAGTCCAGTTCTCAGGTCTCTACACTGGACCACATCAGTCCTGTTCTGAGGTCTCTACACTGGACCACATCAGTCCAGTTCTCAGGTCTCTACACTGGACCACATCAGTCCTGTTCTGAGGTCTCTACACTGGACCACATCAGTCCAGTTCTGAGGTCTCTACACTGGACCACATCAGTCCAGTTCTCAGGTCTCTACACTGGACCACATCAGTCCAGTTCTCAGGTCTCTACACTGGACCACATCAGTCCAGTTCTGAGGTCTCTACACTGGACCACATCAGTCCAGTTCTCAGGTCTCTACACTGGACCACATCAGTCCAGTTCTCAGGTCTCTACACTGGACCACATCAGTCCTGTTCTGAGGTCTCTACACTGGACCACATCAGTCCAGTTCTGAGGTCTCTACACTGGACCACATCAGTCCAGTTCTCAGGTCTCTACACTGGACCACATCAGTCCTGTTCTGAGGTCTCTACACTGGACCACATCAGTCCAGTTCTCAGGTCTCTACACTGGACCACATCAGTCCAGTTCTGAGGTCTCTACACTGGACCACATCAGTCCTGTTCTGAGGTCTCTACACTGGACCACATCAGTCCAGTTCTGAGGTCTCTACACTGGACCACATCAGTCCAGTTCTCAGGTCTCTACACTGGACCACATCAGTCCAGTTCTCAGGTCTCTACACTGGACCACATCAGTCCAGTTCTGAGGTCTCTACACTGGACCACATCAGTCCTGTTCTGAGGTCTCTACACTGGACCATATCAGTCCAGTTCTCAGGTCTCTACACTGGACCACATCAGTCCAGTTCTCAGGTCTCTACACTGGACCACATCAGTCCTGTTCTGAGGTCTCTACACTGGACCACATCAGTCCAGTTCTGAGGTCTCTACACTGGACCACATCAGTCCAGTTCTCAGGTCTCTACACTGGACCACATCAGTCCAGTTCTGAGGTCTCTACACTGGACCACATCAGTCCTGTTCTGAGGTCTCTACACTGGACCACATCAGTCCAGTTCTGAGGTCTCTACACTGGACCACATCAGTCCAGTTCTGAGGTCTCTACACTGGACCACATCAGTCCAGTTCTCAGGTCTCTACACTGGACCACATCAGTCCTGTTCTGAGGTCTCTACACTGGACCACATCAGTCCTGTTCTGAGGTCTCTACACTGGACCACATCAGTCCAGTTCTGAGGTCTCTACACTGGACCACATCAGTCCAGTTCTCAGGTCTCTACACTGGACCACATCAGTCCAGTTCTCAGGTCTCTACACTGGACCACATCAGTCCAGTTCTGAGGTCTCTACACTGGACCACATCAGTCCAGTTCTCAGGTCTCTACACTGGACCACATCAGTCCAGTTCTCAGGTCTCTACACTGGACCACATCAGTCCTGTTCTGAGGTCTCTACACTGGACCACATCAGTCCAGTTCTGAGATCTCTACACTGGACCACATCAGTCCAGTTCTCAGGTCTCTACACTGGACCACATCAGTCCTGTTCTGAGGTCTCTACACTGGACCACATCAGTCCAGTTCTCAGGTCTCTACACTGGACCACATCAGTCCAGTTCTGAGGTCTCTACACTGGACCACATCAGTCCTGTTCTGAGGTCTCTACACTGGACCACATCAGTCCAGTTCTGAGGTCTCTACACTGGACCACATCAGTCCAGTTCTCAGGTCTCTACACTGGACCACATCAGTCCTGTTCTGAGGTCTCTACACTGGACCACATCAGTCCAGTTCTGAGGTCTCTACACTGGACCACATCAGTCCAGTTCTCAGGTCTCTACACTGGACCACATCAGTCCAGTTCTGAGGTCTCTACACTGGACCACATCAGTCCAGTTCTGAGGTCTCTACACTGGACCACATCAGTCCAGTTCTGAGGTCTCTACACTGGACCACATCAGTCCAGTTCTGAGGTCTCTACACTGGACCACATCAGTCCAGTTCTCAGGTCTCTACACTGGACCACATCAGTCCTGTTCTGAGGTCTCTACACTGGACCACATCAGTCCAGTTCTGAGGTCTCTACACTGGACCACATCAGTCCAGTTCTCAGGTCTCTACACTGGACCACATCAGTCCTGTTCTGAGGTCTCTACACTGGACCACATCAGTCCAGTTCTGAGGTCTCTACACTGGACCACATCAGTCCAGTTCTCAGGTCTCTACACTGGACCACATCAGTCCAGTTCTCAGGTCTCTACACTGGACCACATCAGTCCTGTTCTGAGGTCTCTACACTGGACCACATCAGTCCAGTTCTCAGGTCTCTACACTGGACCACATCAGTCCAGTTCTCAGGTCTCTACACTGGACCACATCAGTCCTGTTCTGAGGTCTCTACACTGGACCACATCAGTCCAGTTCTGAGGTCTCTACACTGGACCACATCAGTCCAGTTCTCAGGTCTCTACACTGGACCACATCAGTCCTGTTCTGAGGTCTCTACACTGGACCACATCAGTCCAGTTCTCAGGTCTCTACACTGGACCACATCAGTCCTGTTCTGAGGTCTCTACACTGGACCACATCAGTCCAGTTCTGAGGTCTCTACACTGGACCACATCAGTCCAGTTCTCAGGTCTCTACACTGGACCACATCAGTCCAGTTCTCAGGT
Organism: Sphaeramia orbicularis; assembly: GCF_902148855.1. Lineage (NCBI taxonomy): Eukaryota > Metazoa > Chordata > Actinopteri > Kurtiformes > Apogonidae > Sphaeramia > Sphaeramia orbicularis. The sequence continues at coordinate 36,780,264 of NC_043974.1, read as the reverse complement.
CTCTACTCTGGCCCCCTGTCTCTCAGAGAATAGACTTTAAAATTCTCTTGCTAGCATATAAAGCACTGAATGGTTTAGGCCCAAAATCCATCAGAGACCTTCTAGTCCAGTATGAACCATCCAGACCACTCAGGTGATCAGGTGCAGGTCTGCTCTGTGTTCCCAAAGTCAGAACTAAACATGGAGAATCAGTGTTCAGTTTCCATGCTCCGTATATGTGGAACAAACTACCAGAAAATCTCAGATCTGCTGAGAGTCTGAGTTCTTTTAAGTCCAGGTTCCAGACTCACCTGTTCACTGCTGCCTTTGACTAAAAGGCTTTTGACTTTTTAAATTTTATATTCTCCTTCGAAACTCTGCACTGCAACTCTTACTTTAATATGTGTGTGTTTTTATATTTTTGGGTTTTATGTGTTGTTTTCTTACTTTCTGTTTTTAATCACCTTTTACATGTTTCTTTTATAATGGTTTTAAATGTGTTTCTTTTTATTTCAATGTCCTGTGTGAAGCACCTTGAATTACCTTGTTGCTGAAATGTGCTATATAAATAAACTTGCCTTGTATGTGTCCACAGTGATACATACGCAGCCTGACCAACAAAACCAGTCCATAGTTCAGACGCTTCCATTGGATAATGACTCTAAGCCAGTGTTGAATGCGAGTACTGAACGTACATCTACAAATGAAACAGTCCACCAGACAGAAGAGGAAAACGTCAAAGCCTGTTTTAACGTCACTTCTCTTTTAATCAGCTGTTTGTGAAGTTGTGAAAAGGACCGACACAATAAGGCAATGACGGCAAACTACAGAATAGATGTTCGTGTTTGACGTGATAATCCATGTCCTTGAAAACTTCTATAGAATCATCCACATTCACCGTCGACAATGCCTTTTATTTAAAGGCTGACTATTTATTAACGGCATACAGTATTTACTGGAATGTTTAATGTCAACAAATGTGAAAATCTAAAGCTTTCAACAAGTACCCTTGAGAGCATTAAAGCCCTAAAGGCCCATTCATGCTTGTAAGCAACGCATCCACTAGAGAGCAACGGAAAGTTCAGAACACAACTCCAAGTTTAGAGGTCAGCTTCAAACAACGACAAAGATGGCGACTGTAGAGGAGCTCGTAATAAGAAAATCTAATTTATTTATATAGCGTCACATCATAGCAAATGTTTTCTCATGACACTTTACATCAGTGATTTTCAACCTTGGGGTCGGGACCCCACGTGGGGTCACCTGGAATTCAAATGGGGTCGCTTGAAATTTGTAGTAATTGATAAAAATTAAAACTTACAAATAAAAATTTACATTATATAGCCTAAATGTTGCCTAAAAATAACATTTATTTGCAACATATTATAGCAAACTATTGCATGATCAAAAAAAAAAAAAAAAATCAGTTTTGAATGTCTGGGGTCGCCTGAAATTTGTAGTAATTGGTAAAAAAATTAAAACTTACTAATGAAAATTTACATTATATAGCCTAAATGTTGCCTAAAATTAATGTTTATTTGCAATATATTACAGCAAACTATTACATGATCAAAAACAAATTAATTTTAGCAAATAAAATGTCTCCGTTTTGAATGTCTGGGGTCGCCTGAAATTTCTGATAATTTATTTTAAAAATTTTAAAAATTAAAACTTACTAATAAAAAATTACATTATATAGCCTAAACGTTGCCTAAAATTAACATTTATTTGCAACATATTATAGCAAACTATTACGCGATCCAAAACAAATTAATTTTAGCAAATAAAATGTCTCCGTTTTGAATGTCTGAGGTCACCTGAAATTTCTGATAATTTATTTTTAAAAAATCAAAAAATTAAAACTAACTAATAAAAATTTACATTATATAGACTAAATGTTGCCTAAAATTAACGTTTATTTACAACATATTATAGCAAACTATTGCATGATCAAAAAAAAAAAAAAAAGTCTGTTTTGAATGTCTGGGGTCGCCTGAAATTTGTAGTAATTGATAAAAAATTAAAACTTACTAATGAAAATGTACATTATATAGCCTAAATGTTGCCTAAAATTAATGTTTATTTGCAACATATTATAGCAAACTATTACACAATCAGAAACAAATTAATTTTAGCAAATAAAATGTCTCCATTCTGAATGTCTGGGCTTGCCTGAAATTTTGGATAATTTATTTTAAAAAAAATTTAAATTAAAACTTAAGAAAAAATTACATTATATAGACTAAATGTCGATTAAAATGTCACGATAAAAAAAAGGTTGGGAACCACTGTTTTACATTTAGAACTGGACAAATCAGACTTTTAAGACAATTTACAGAAGCCCAACAGAATCCTCCAGGAGCAAAATTTAATTCAAATATTTTTTTTTTTATGAAGAGTACAAGTCACATTTACTATAGTCATTCCTCTAGACATTTCTTTCCTTATTTTTTGCTCTTTGTTTTGACTCTTTCCCCTTTTTTATCCAAACAACAAGAACAAAAAAAAAAAAAAAAGGGGGGGGGGGGGGTGTCACAAATCAAACAAATAGACAAACAAAACAACAAGCCTTTCAGACCAGTACCTACTCTTTCCAACACTTCATTTAATCCAACGTCCAAAGTCCAGTGTCCTGGCCCCGCCTACTGACCCATTCACCCCCACAGCCAATGACCACCATGCTTCCCTGCAGCCCCATAGACAACCCACTAATGCTAGACGTCAATGGTGAATTCAACATTGAAGGCTACTGCTACAAGAACGTATCGGGGAATTCACATCGGAAAGCCAGAATTCAGTGACCGTCAGTGTTTTTTTTTTTTTTAACCCTATAACACCAAATGTATCATATTTGATACAGGAGTTTTGAAGCCCTCCACATGATCAGTGTGATATTTTTTGTCTTGAAAAACCTGATGTATACAATTAGATACATGCAATACACAGATAATCCACCAGGGGGAGGAAGAGGCCTTTCCAGTGACACTACAAGACTGTCATTAATGAGGAAGGAGGAAGAACTTTGACAATTTTGAAAAGGAATTACCAATTTGTTAGACATGTTTGTGTTTTATTATGGTTTTGTTTGTTCAAAAATTAGAATATTTCTCCCATCCCCCTTCGTATGTCTGGTGGGTACATGAGGTGCTTTACAATCTTAAGGTTGAAAAGTTGAGATTCTCTCTTAGAGGCTCAATTAAATCATTTCATACCACTTGGGATCCATTTTTACGGTATTTTGATTCTTTACATTTTCCTCAGAATATAGATGATTAAACATCATTGAGAAAGAGGGGAAAGGAGAGGAAAGGAGGGAATGAGAAATTATGTGTAGTCTTTTCCTTTCTTCTCTTATTTCTGTATACTATACTACCTTTTTTTTTTTTTTTTTTACTTTTACGATTTGAGTTCCTTTTCCATTATTTATGGTTTCTGTTTTTGATTTTCTTTTATGTTTTTCCTTATTTTTATTTATTTATTTATTTTTGGCCTGTGGATTGGAAGGGATGGGTGTTGACAGTCATAAGTCATTCTTGATTGCGCATTGACTGTTACGAATTGATATAATGTCTGTTGTGTTCATTGAAAATGTTCAATAAATATAGTTGGGGAAAAAAAATTATAATATTTCAGTATTGAGACCTGATGTATCAAATATGATACATAATTGAAAATCATACATGGAAATTGATATTTGAAAAAAAAAAAAAAGGGGGTTGTTCAGAAGGACCAATACAGGCTCCAGTTTCAAAGAACTGGAATTTTCTGTTGATGATTTAATTGTTCAGGCTTTACAGGGTTAAAAACATACGGTCCAGTCCTGCACTTTCATTTAAAACATTAACAGAAGCTAATTTGAGACAAAACGATGTCAAATGTTATGAACTGTTCAGTAATTCCACAGAGTACACATTATACTACATCAAACTGCCCACTGGTGTTATTTTTCTGCTCAGTAATGGTGCATGTTTTCTTTCTTTTTTTCCATCCTACAGTTGTGTTGTGTCATTTGTTCCCGTGTATTACTTTATTTTCATGTGCAGAGGTTTTCAAAGTTGCCATAAAGATGAATCAGGAGTCTCGGAGTCTCACTTTTACAACCATCTGTCTTGATTTAATGAGTTTTTGTTCTTGCTGAAATTGTCTTGTCTGATTTTTTTCTGAGAACACCAGCTGCTCTGAACCAACACAAGAAAAAGAAGCTGCGGGAGTCGAGTTTAGTGGTGAAAAAATATTAACTCTGACCTGCAGGCGAATGAGATGAGGAAGAATGAAAGAAGTCCGACTGTGTGGGCACTTTCAGATGGAAAACTCTCTAGTTTTTGGACACAGAGGCTGTTGGGTTGGTTTTCAGATGCTCTGCGGTCTCACACTGGGTTTATTTTCACAGCTGGACACAAGAAGAGTATGTTTACATGTACAATAATATACCACTATTATTGTGAATTTGACAGACATTATGTAAACACTATGTTGAATATTCTGAATAAGGCCTTCAGATGTCTACAGCGCATTCGGAAGATGAACAGTTTTCTTTCTTACAACTGTTTCTGGTCATTTTAGTGTTGTATATTAACCCTTTCATGCATGAATTATGAGAACCTTAGCAAAGATTTTTTTTCTTGAGTGTTTTTATTCCTCCTTTGACATGGAAAAAAAAACAATGCGATCAATTTTTTTCTCATGGAGTTACAAACATGTCTATGCATTTAATTTTTGAAGTAAAAAACATGTTTAAAATCCAATATCAGAAAGTACAGAAGAGGATTAGGGCCACTGGAAAAAAATACAATAAATTAAAATAAGGTCAAATATATATATATATTTTTTTTATGATTATTATGAAAAAAAGTCAGAATTCTGAGATTACAGTCAGAATTCTGAGTTTAAAGTCAGAATTCTGATGAAAAAAGTCAGAATTCTGAGTTTAAAGTCAGAATTTTGATGAAAAAAGTCAGAATTCTGACATTAAAGATTGTGTATTGTTTATTATTATTATTATTTTTTCTCTATTATTTGATTTTTTATTTGTGTGTTGTTTGTTATTATTATTATTATTATTATTATTTATTTATTTATTTATTTATTTATTTTTGTTTCATATGTTTTGTATTATGTCTATGTCTGAAATAAACTAACCTAACCTAAAAAAAAGTCCAGTGGCCCTAATCCTGTTCCGTAAGAAAGTAATATGAAAACAATGAAATAAAAACAGTTTTAATGCTGCAAATCTGATGTTTTCTCACATTTTAACATATTCTAGTTCTAGTTATTACTCACTCCATGGAGATAACATGCAAAAAAAAAAAAAACCTTCGTGCCTAACAAACACAAACACTCAAACATGTTAGTGCAGATCAGTTTTATCAAGAACAGCAAAATTACAGTAATGGTCTGAATGTCAGTGTATTATGGGATGGTGCATGAGTGTCCACTGTGTTGGCTGATATGGAACTAAAACAACAAAACCCATGAATATATAAGAGAACAGCTGGAGAAGAACTGTCCACTGGAGTGACCACTGTGCATGAAAGGGTTAAAGTCCTAATACTTCACTATTGTACTCAACTACATTTTGGGAGACTTTGTACGTTACTGAGTATTTTTTATTCTGTTCACTTTTACTTCAGTACATTTCCTAACTCAATTTCGTACTTCTACTCCCATACATTTTTAACGCACAGTATCGTTACTCGTTATGAAAAAAAATTAGGTTTTTTTGGGCGTAGCACAATTGTCATATCAAGCAAAACTGCAATGGAAAGATCTTTTTCCGCAACTAGAGTCACATGTCGGGATAGGAATTGAGAAGAATTTAACGATTCTGATTCCATTATTGATTTTGCTTATCGATCCGATTCCTTATCGATTCTCTTATTGATTCTAATTGGGTGAGGGAATAAAAGAGTACAAACAGATGTGTTTGCATTAACTGTCTTTTATATTTCCATGTCTGCACAGAAAATAGAACATATACAGGTTTAGTTTTGTTTAGGGTGGGGACCTCTGACAGTATTGGACTTCTGCTGAAGCGGGCCTTATTGCACCTGATGCTGCTGAATATCTTCCAGATGGCAGGGGTTGGAATTGATGCTTGAGTGGGTGTGTGGGCTCCTGTGATATTGCATGTGCGATGTGTGTGATGGTAGACCGCATTTTTACGGTTTGTGGTCGATAGCTGTAAAAAGATGACCGAAGTCCATGCAACAGATGGTTATGGCTGCTGATGGCACGGGGAATCATTTCGGAAGCAAAGCTGTCGCATCTGTTTCTAGCGGCATCGATGACTGCTGATGATGTAACAGGTTTCGAAGGTCATTTCACATTCAGCTAAATTTGATCTGCAGTGGGCCGAACCAGTCAAATAATAACATAATATATAAATAATGTCAACTCCAAACTTTTCTCTGTTTTAGAGCAAAAAAAGTAAATTTACATTATGAAAAGGTTTACATCTACAAGCTATCCTTTCAAAAGATGTGAATAACATAAACAAACTGAAAAAATAAGTGTAATTTTAACAATATTGTGCCTCAGTTTATCATTTACACATGTTCATTATAACTTACAGATCACAGTGGATCTACAAACACACAAAACATTTAATAACAGACAGAAAATTGTTAAAATTGTACTTACTTCTCTTAAGACATTTCAGGTTATTCACATTTTTTTGCGAAATGATACTTTGTTTTAGTGTAAATACATGAAAATATTTACATTTACAAAGAGAAAAATTAGGAGTTGTCATTATTTATATGTTATTATGATAGTATTTTACTGATCTGACCCACTTGAGATTAAATTGGTCTGAATGTGGAACCTGAACTAAAAGGATTGTTAATATCTTAGTGTAATTTTTGCATTTCACAAATTCATCCCAAGGGCCGGACTGGACCCTTTGGTGGGCCGGATTTGGCCCCCGGGCCGCATGTTTGACACCTGTGGGGTAAGGGGTGAATTGGGATTGGGCCAAAGAGTCTGAGTTTATGCATGAAAATTGTCATATATTCAGTAATAATTAAGTGTGTGCAACCCAATTATTCGGAACCATTTATTTACAGTTCTGTTTGTCAGTGTTTATATCTAACCTGAGGAATCCAATTATATGTTCTTTGGATGTCAGCCAGATTTAATTATGGTGTTTTTGGAATCGATTAAAATTTACTTAGGGGGTCAAATGAGTGGCCATTTTTGTCAAAAAAATAAAAGTTGTAAGAAATGCATAGAACTGTGTTGAAATAATGCTAATCCATTTGTGCACAGACTACTGATATTATTTGACAGTGGAAGCTCTATTTTCAGAAATATTGGATTTTGAATATGGTATAATAGGGTTAGAGTTAATATGGTATAATAACCCTAACACCTGGCGGGGGGGGGGGGGGGGGCAATGAAATTAATAAATTCAGTATAGAACAGAATATAGCATAGAATATAAAATAATAACACAGAATAGAAGAAATTAATTAGAATAGAATTCGGGCGACACGGTGGTGCAGTGGTTCGCACTCGTGCCTCACTGCAAGAAGGTCCTGGGTTTGATTCCAACACCAGTCGACGGGGGGTGGGACCTTTCTGTGTGGAGTTTGCATGTTCTCCCTGTGTCTGCGTGGGTTCTCTCCGGGTACTCCGGCTTCCTCCCACCATCCAAAGACATGCACTGACAGGTTAATTGGTTCATCTAAATTGCCCATAGGTGTGAATGTGAGAGTGACTGTTTGTCTCTATACATCAGCAATGCGATGAACTGGTGACTTGTCCAGGGTGTACCCCGCCTTCACCCCTATGTAGCTGGGATAGGCTCCAAGTGACCCCCGTGACCCTAGTGAGGATAAAGAGGGTTCAGAAAATGAATGAATGAATTCTTAAAATGGCATTACAAAGAGCATAAATAACTGGTGGACGGACGTGACATTACCCATGATGCTCTGGTCAGTACCAGTACTTTATTAGTAATAAACTTATATACTTACTATTGCTAATTCTCCTCTTATTCATAAATGTTAGTATTGTGGATGTAAAACAATAACAGCTGACACAAAAACACTAAATGTGGCAGTGGACGGATGTGACATGGTTGTTACAGATCCCATCATACTGATACATACAAAAACTAGGATCAGACTTATTTATTGTATAGTTTATCATCATACTAAAGAGTAAATAACCATACAGAATTGTTATTTCTTTATAAAAATGCTTATTATTAGAAAACTGTTGATTTAAAAAATGACGTGTGACATTCTTAATGTATGTATTGGTGTAACATAAGCAGGATGGATCAGCACCATACTCCATATTGAACCTGTAAAAATAAAACATGTGATATGTAGGATAGAATCTGTAAGAAAAACTGGGGAATCTAAAAGAATAGAATATTTGTTTTTCAGGTACATTCAGTTCAAATATAACTTGGCCATTTGTGACATGAAAATATAGCATTAATTGTGATGAAATTGGACATTTTTGAGCTGAAAACATAGTTCATATGACCATCAACATGTTGAACAGAACTGAAATCCTGTAAATTTGCAGAACTTGCATTTACCAACACAAAGTTCCTTTGGGGATTCACTTCTATTGATTTCTTATGCACAAAGACAGAAATAAGACCTCTAAGCAAATTTTAGCCGATTTACAATTCTGTTTCTGTCAGTGTTTATATCTAACCCGAGGAACCCAATTATATGTTCTTTGGATGCTAGTCAGATTTAATTACGGTGTTTTTAGAATACAACCCTGCCTGCTGTTGAACAGATTTACAAACATCAGGCCATGTCACCATGACCCTGAAAGTGATGAAGGGGAAACAATTAATTACTCAGTGTTGCTCCTTACGAGGCTAATTATCATGGCTAGCGTCGGCGATCTGACAGGAGGTGTCGGTTCAGATCATCGACGGGAATTATGGGTGTTTAAACAGACGGAGTTTACAGGGAGCCCCGTTATAATCTGTCTTTAATAACATGGATTAGTTCAATGGAGACGGACAAGCAAGATGGAAATGTTTGGAGCAGCATGATTAAAATAGACGAGGGAGAGTCACAAAGTTCTCAGACAAATGCAGTAGTTTTTTTTATTTATCGGACCTCTGTGTCTTGAATTTCACAAGTTCAACTGTTCCTTTTGGCTAGGTTGACTCTCCCTTGGATATATTTTACACACAGATATATAGAAAGTTGCATTTCCAATTGTAAATGAAGGACGACCCCCCCCCCCTTAGATTTACAGCACTTCTGTGTTACATTTCCCACAAAAAACACAAAAATCCAACAACTCATGGACAGTAGTGCTCGGCAATACCACACTTTTATGATTCAATACCAATTACTTTTTTGGCAGATTTATTCAAGACCTGATATTTTCAGAGATTTTTTTTTAATTAAAATGTATTGTGTTGGTAGATGTGGATATAAAGGATGTCCCAAAAACTTTGACATCATTTCATCACCTAATAATTTGTTTAAAATTTCTTTGCTCTTTTTGCTCAAAAAAGTGTAATCATTGTGATTGTTCTACTCTCAGGAACAGACATGTCGTTTACTGCAACAGAAAAGGCGTTCTGTGTACTGAAGTACGCCCAAACTCAGTCAAATGTGAATTGCGCGAATTGGTTAAAAAATTTCATAAACAAGCATCAACAGGAAAGCAGACTGAAGTGTGGCATAAGAAGTTTCAAGAGGAGGGCTGTTTGTGTCGGAAAAAAGGATCTGGACGAGTGGCAGTTTCAGAAGAGGTGGTAAACCAAGTTCGGGAAACATTTAGTCGGAGTCCAAAGAAGTCCATGTGAAGAGAACTTAGGAACATTATAAAATTACCATCCCCCAAAATTTTTTGCTTGAAATTCGTTGAATAAAACATTTTATGTCTATAATAAATCCTATTAAGTATCATTTCTCCTGACCATGTAGTCACTCCGATATAAACATCTCAAAGGATGTCCATTTTTTTTGGGACACCCTGTATGTGTAAATGGATCCACAGAAACATCTAATCTGTTGTTTTATAAATGCCTGGATCCAAAACGAAGGGAATTTTATCCAGAATTTTTATCCGTTTTAGTTTTATAAGTACACAGTACAGTTTCAGTTAGTTATCGTTTTTTTCTTTTAACTATAGTTTTTATTTATTTCAGTTAACGAAAATGTTTTTAAATTCTAGTTTTCATCATTTTGTTAGTTTTCGTTAACGATAATAACCTTGTACCAGACTCCAGGTTCTTTTACGTAATGGAAACGCAAAAAGGCCTCGTCGAGTCCAAGGTTCTAATAGTTTTGGATTTTTCATTCTAGTTTAGTTTTATTTAGTTTTGACTTTTTTTTCTCTAATTCAGTTAGTTTTAATTAGTTTTACAGCAGGTTTGCTAGTTTTTATTAGTTTTATTTTTTTTTTCTAAATGCTTAGTTTCAGTTTAGTTTTAGTATTAATTTTAGTTTTCTTGTATCTTTTATCTTCTTCGTCGTCGTATTCAAATAAATCTCTACAGGACTATGCTGCTTTCTCCTAACTTTAGTCTCCATGTTTCCAGGTAGAGTGGGGACCAGAAGATGACTAAACGACAAGTGACGACAAGTGTCAGACCATGAAGTACCCTTTGGTGCCACCGACAAAAATTGCTTATGCAAAAAGAATTGCTTTGGTATCAATCCGACATTGACAAAGACGAAAACGAAGGGAATTTTATCCATAATTTTTTAGACGTTTTAGTTAGTTTTGTAAGCACACAATACAGTTTCAGTTATCGTTTTTTTCTTTTAACTATAGTTTTTATTTATTTCAGTTAACGAAAATGTTTTTTCAATTCTAGTTTTCGTCATTTCGTTAGTTTTCGTTAACGATAGTAAGCCTGGTTGAGTCGAGTCAGAACCATTAGTGTCTGTTTATCCAACAGGTACCATCTGTCAACGATAGTAAGCCTGGTTGAGTCGAGTCAGAACCATTAGTGTCTGTTTATCCAACAGGTACCATCTGTCATAGCTTCGTAAATGCTACTATAATATTTTGCTCAGATTTGATACCTTTTCCTTCCTGTATCGGTGTCTTGTGAATTGTTGGGTTGGACTAGTCCCTGTTCTGGTCCCTGTAAACATTCCTTTGTGTTTCATCACTAAATCCACTCTTCTCTTTATGTCCTGTTAAAATGGCAGCAGTGAAATCAGTCCCATTTTCAATAACTGTAACAGCTCAAACTGCTCCCACATAAACGGAGCAATTACCGAGCTGCGAAAAATGAATTATTGACGTTTTAAATGAATCCCCCTGAAGTCTGTGAATATGTTCATATAGTGGTTTGGTTGAATGGTAGTGTTCAGCTTCCATTTCTGCATAAAAGACCTTTGTTCTGTGTATAGGTCTGATCACAGACGCCACATATTCTTTACTTCAACAGAAATACAGATATATGCACCAAAATAGAAGACTCCATTACTTTACTGCAGTAAAAAGCAAAAAGGGTGTAATCATTTCATGTGATTTTTTTAATGTTACAATAGATTATAGAACAGGGGTGTCAAACTCATTTTCTTTCAGGGGCCACATTCAATCCGATTTGATCTCCAATGGGCCGGACCAGTAAAATAATAACAGAATGACATATAAATAATGACAACTTCAAATTTTTGTCTTTGTTTTAGTGTAAAGAAAAGAAAACAACATTAAATTATGAAAATACTTACTTTTCTAAACTATCCAAACAAAAAAGATGTGAATAACCTGAAAAAACTGAAATGTCTTCAGAAAGTCAGTGTAATTTTAATAATATTCTGCCTCAACTTATCATTTCTACATGTGCATTATGGATCAGATCTACAAAGACACTAAACACTGAGGAACAGGCAGAAAAGAGTTTAAACTGAGCTGAATTTTCTTTAGACATTTCAGGTTGTTCATATTTGTTCAGGTTATTCACATTTTATTGTTACAGGATAGTCTGTAAATGTAAATATTTTCATAATTTAAGGTTATTTTTTGCACTAAAACAAAGACAACATTTTGAAGTTGTTCTTACAAGATTTTTTGCTTAATTCAAGATTTTTTGCTAAATTTAAGATTTTTTTGGCTTAATTCAAGATATTTTTTGCTTAATTGAAGTTGTTTTTTTTTTTTGCTTAATTCAAGATTTTTTCCTAAATTCAAGCAAAAATATTTTGGCTTAATTCAAGATTTTTTGCTAAATTTGAGATTTTTTTTTGGCTTAATTCAAGATTTTTTCCTTAATTCAAACTAAATTTTTTTTTGCTTAATTCAAGATTTTTTGCTAAATGTGAGATTTTGTTTTTTGCTTAATTCAACATTTTTTCCTTAATTCAAGCTAATTTTTTTTTTGCTTAATTCAAGATTTTTTGCTAAATGTAAGATTTTTTTTGCTTAATTCAACATTTTTTCCTTAATTCAAGATATTTTTTTTTTTTTTGCTTAATTCAAGATTTTTTTGCAAAATTTAAGATTTTTTTTTTTTTTTTTTTTGCTTAATTTAACATTTTTTCCTTAATTCAAGCTAATTTTTTTTTTTTTTTTTTGCTTAATTCAAGACAAGACTGTGGAATTTTTGCACTTTACAAATTTGTCCCACGGGCCAGATTGGAACCTTTGGTGGGCTGCATTTGGCCTCCGGACTGCATGTTTGACACCCCTGTTATAGAAGGAGAAAACAGAAATATGAAAGTCAAGAATAAAAGCACATGCTATCTTCACTTCTAGTGCACTTTCGCAGTAGACTATGAACAGAAATGCATGAGCACAGGATTATGATGTTAGTGACCTTTGACCTTTCATTATGTATTCCTGTTTTTCCAAACCACAGTAACATTGATCTTTGACATTTGCCCTCTAAAAACAGAATCGGTTCATCCGAGTCAACACATTTTACAGCCAAATGTACTGGAATGTCATATTTTTCATCTGGTTTCTTATTTATAATGAAATATATCAGATGATTTAAAACAGTGGTTCTCAACCTTTTTTCAGTGATGTACCCCATGTGAAATATTCTTTTCAGCCAAGTACCCCCTAACCAGCGCAGAGCATTTTTGGTTGAAAAAAATGACTTAAAACAGAGTGCTGTGCCATCAGTGTCTGAGTTATTAAACTTTGGAACTCCATTTGTAGTGGCCTCTCTTCAACTATTTGGAAATAAAAAGATATAACTAAAAAAAGAAAGAAATAATAAACTTAATTATTAAAGTTTTCACTTTTTCTTTCGTTAGGACTTATTTTGTGGTTTGTTTTTTGATAGGGTAGCGGTGCGCTGGCAGCTCCTACGGCCCTGTAACGGGTTGGCCTGTCCAGCGCACCGTCCTTATGTTTATTTTGCCGGTCCACTTTGGTCTTTTCTTTTGTTACTTTGGGCACAGGGTTCTAAAGGGGTTTGGATTCTGCTTAAATAAAAGCAGCTTGTTTTCAACAGAGAAAAGAAGTAAATCTACAAAGAACGAAACAGAATAAATCAAATACAATAAATATGTTCTCTTGAATTATACTCCTCTGACTCCGGTATCCTTTGTAATAATAATAATAATAATTAAAACCGCAAGCGGTGTTAAGGCCCTCGCCCTCCCATGCGACCGCCTCCCCACGCAACCGCTGAGGCCACGACAGCGAGAGGACACTATATCATGGGCTCGATCCAGCATTCTGCGAGATAAGCACAGTTTTATACTTCTGACAATGACCGCTCAATCTCGAGCTCATCACAGCCACGCCCAACATTTGATAGAAAATGTAGGTGATAACTTCTGATCACACGTGTGTAGGTGATTTTCACCCAGTTTGGTCCAAATTGGATGTAAACCCTAGGAGGAGATGATGGAAGTATGAGGGGTGGGATTTTTGAGGTCCATACTTCCACCCAAAATGGCCGACTTCCAGTTGGGTTTAGGGCGGGGCCATAATGTAATTTTTTACTTGTCCTACCATGGGCTATGTCTGGACTAAGTTTCATGTTTGTACGATGAAAAAAATTTGGGGAGGGCTCCCATCCGCGTAATGTATTTTGATTTGTGAGGGGGCGCTACCGAGTCATTTTGCGATATTTTTTCTTGGCGACTTCAAATAACAAAATTTTTCACCAGGCTGGAATTTTTGGTCAAATAAAATTGACTTTTCGTTAACGTTCAGGGGGTCAAATTTGCATCCAAAGAGGTGAGAGAATAATAATAATAATAATGGAACCATGCGATTTTAATAGGCCCTTGCCGACATGTATGTCTGGGCTCGGGCCTAACAATAATAATAATAATAATAATAATAATAATAATAATAATAATGGATTGGATTTTATATAGCGCTTTTCTAGACACCCAAAGCGCTTTACATTATTGATCCATTATTCATTCGCTCTCACATTCTCCCTCTGGTGGTGGTAAACTACATCTGTAGCCACAGTTGCCCTGGGGCAGACTGACAGAAGTGTGGCTGCCAATTCACGCCTACGGCTCCTCCGACCACCACCAAACATTCATACACCAGTGTGGGTGGCACTGGAGGCAAGGAGGGTGAAGTGTCTTGCCCAAGGACACAACAGACTGACTAGGATAGAGTGGGATTCAAACCGCCAACCCTTCGGTTATTGGACGACCCGCTCTACCACCAGAGCCATAGCCACCCATATGGTTCACCAATATGTTTCACCTTTGGGTTGTAACACTTGCACTTCAGACATTTCAAAATGTTCATATTTGTTCAGGTTATTTTTTGTTTGTTTTAGTGTAAATCCAGTAAAATGACATGAAAATTTTTACAGTTACAAAGAGAAAAATTTGGAGTTGTGAGTATTTATGTGTTATTATGATAGTATTTTACTGATCTGACCCACTTGAGATTAAACTGGTCTGTATGTGGGACCTGAACTAAAATAATTAATATATTCAGTATAATTTTTGCATTTCACAAATTCATCCCACAGGCCAGACTGGACCCTTTGGCAGGTCAGATTTGAACCCCAGGTTGCATATTTGAGACCTCTGGCTTCGATGCTACTAGAACCAGAGGAAGTGTTGGCTTTTTTTTTTTATCAGTCACTGTCGTTTCATATCGAGGTGAGAGTAAAGAATGTGAACTACAGTTTGATTTCAGCTGTGCTATAAACTTAAACCTAGAAACACCATCAGTCCACACACTGAGGAACGACCTCACATGGACTGAATGGACGTCCCACAGCTCCTACAGCCATTATTCTCTATGCGGGCTTCACAATTAACAGGGTGGTCCTTCAGATCAGCATTATGTTCTTATAAATGATGTGCTCAGACAGAGGTGACCTGTTCCAGTCATATAGTCACTTAGTGAATGATCCTTCAGGTTTATCCCATGCAGGCCTCGTCCACTGCACAAACAACAAAAACTTTACTTTGTATGGATGCCAGTGTTTCACAGGTGATTATGTGGAAGGTCCAACCTCTGGGAGTTCAAGATAAGTCAGTGGAATACAGATGCCAACCCACATATAGGTAGATAGATGAGACTTTATTGATCCCACAACAGGGAAATTCACCAGTCAAGGCAGCAACAGAATAAGCAGTAAGAAAAAAAAAGTGCAGCATAAAGATAGCGCAAAAGACAACAAAATAAAAATACTAATATTAGTAGTAAGTGCAGGGTGCTTGCACAGGTCTTGAAAGTCTTAAAAAGTATGGAATTTTGAAACCCCATTTCCTAGAAAAGTCTGGAATTTTGTGTCAAAGTCTTAGACTGAATCCCAGTTCACTCCTTACCCCTACCCCTTAGTTTTGCGAGTTCATGTGAAGGAGTAGTGTTGTCCTGATTCTCAATTAGACGGAGGGGAAGGGCTAAGGTGGAGGGGGGTTTGGCCCTTAAAACCGAGATTTTTCAGGACCGCACTACGAACGGAGGGGTAGGAGAAATTTCCCATAATTCTGTTCGAATCGTTGGCAAGATGGAGGTAAAGTGTGATAAAAGAAACACACAAATGTACATATTTTCTTCGTAAACAGCTTCATCATTTGATCAACCGTTTAATGCCGTTTCAATGTGTTAAAGTTTGCATTTCTGAGGTTGATAGTTGATAACCTCAAAAAGATGACCAAAGGTCATGGAACAGAGACGGTTACAGCAACTGACGGCACGGTGAATACTTTTGGAAACTAGAAGCACTCGGACTGCGCAGACCTCCTCCAAGGCAGATCAGTGCCCCGGATTTGGATGAAAATTTCAGGAAATGTTAATACTGGCACAAGGAACAAATGATTAAATTTTGGTGGTGACTGGGGGTGGGGTGGCTGGGGGGGCCAACTGATCTGCCTTGACAGAGGTCTGCGCTGTCTTTTCTAGAAAAACACTCGTAGAGCGCAGACCTCTGCCAAGGCAGATCAGTGGGCCCCCGTGCCCCCCCCCCTCATTTGTTCCTTGTGCCAGTATCGACATTTCCTGAAATTTTCATCCAAATCTGTCCATAACTTTTTGAGTTATCTTGCACACGGACAGACAGACAAACAAACAAACCAACGCCGACAAAAACATAACCTCCTTGGCAGAGGTAACAAAGTTGTTGCATCTGTTTATAGCTTCATCAATGGCTGCTGATGACGTAACAGGTTGCAAAGGATTGTCCCAATTCATAGAGGAATGTTTCAACCCCTAACCCGTGCAGCTTCATTTCAAAGGGTAGTGTCAAGTGCAAGGGCCAAGAGGTAAGGGTAAGGAGTGAATTAGAATTTTTTATATTTTTTATTTTACCTTTATTTAACCAGGAAAACCTCACTGAGGTTAAAAATCTCTTTTCTAAGAGTGTCCTGGCCAAGACGGGCAGCAGTACATTAAGTAGTTACAGATACAAACTTTCATACATAAAACGAAAACAAGTTTTCAATACATAAAAACACATGGTCAAGTCAAACCTTCCAAAGTCAACTTTGCAAAAAGTGCCCACGGGATGAAGATAAAGTGCATCAGTCAAAACATCTGCAGCCCGAAGTCTCTCTCTCTAAGTCATACAAAATCCTTTTAAGAGTGTCCAATGAAACCAGATCTTTAAGTTTCAGGTCTTTTTGTAGTTTGTTCCAGGTGAATGGGGCCGCAAACCTGAAGGCCTTTTTCCCCTGGTCAGTTCCAACTTTAGGAACAGACAATAAGAAAAGATCCTGAAAATGAAGATAATAAGTGTCTGTGGTTCTCCAACTGATGTAGGTCAGAAGGTAGGATGGGAGCAGACCTAGAATAGACTTATAAATTAAAATACGCCAATGACTAAGTCTGCAATTGGGCCTTAGTCAAATTTTAGAGTATGCTCAAAGGTACATAATCTTGTTCATAATACATGAGGAAAACTGACAGACAAATGACGAACTAAGGACAAAACCCTGCGACGAGGGCTGAGGGTAAAAACTGAAAATGACATCTTTTCTTCTTTGGAATGGTCCTCAACCCTCCCCCCGATGACCTGAACTGAGAGACTTCATCTTCCCTTCCACTGACCTCCAGTGTCGTCCATGTCTGACCCTGATGTTAAAGTCCAACTATAAAGACCCTCATTATCTGTACAGGAACGTCCAAAACGAACAAAGACTGACACGTTCTTGTCGTATAAAACATGAAGCGTCCATAGTCAGCTGTAAGACGGTGATTTACTGTCACCGAACGAAGAAAAGCACAAGAGGCTTTTGAAGTGAAGCGTCGCCAACATCAAGCTAATCCTCTGCTAGTGTGAACGACAGAAACACTGTTCCCAACAGCTTCACTATGGATTTATTTCTATGAGTATAAAGGAAAAAAACCTGACAGGAAGATGATAATGAAGACATGTGTTCATTTCTGTCATTTCAATGTGAAAACTGTGTGGGCATCCTTGAATCAGACCCCATCACGTAGGTGGATGGGTTCATTCATTCATTCCAACAAAAAAACTAATCATTATTATTCTTGTAATTACAGCAGGATGTGATGTGTGGGGAATTGGAGCCATGTTTGATTGTAAACTCTTTTATCTGATGTAATTCAACACCGACGCAGAACAGCAAACCGCTTTTTATTTGGATTAAAAGGCAGTTTCAGAGATCCGAAGCTCAATGACAGTAGGAGTTCTGTTAGTTTAACGTCTACCGTGGATTTAAGAGTATTCACAATATGTCATTTTTTGAAGTATCTGCAGTAGGAGTCACTGAACACAAGATTATGGAGATAGATGCAGGTGATAACTCACTTTATATGTCATTATAACGAGTTCATAATATGACAATGAGTCCACATTAAATATAATCAGAGTTAATGTGACAGGACTGGTTATCTACAGATTATCTAAAGGGAATGGATTCATTCTGACCACATTGGATCTTGTTATTAGGGATGCACCAATAGGGATGGGAATCGATAAGAATTTAACAATTCCAATTCCATTATTGATTTTGCTTATCGATCTGATTCCTTATCGATTCTCATTGGGTGTGGGAATAAAAGAGTACAAACAGGTGTGTTTGCATTAACTGTCTTTTATATTTCCATCTGCACAGAAAATAGAACATATACAGTATGAACAAATAATAAGAACAGATGACGCTGGGCCCAGGTTTGGGGGGGTGGGGGGGCAGTGAAAGTAAAACTAAAGACGCTTTACTAATTCGTCTATTGCTGCATTTCCACAACGTGGAGCCAGTTCAACTCAGCTCGTCTCCTGTTGTTGTGCACTTGATTTCCCCTGCCTTCGGAAACTTGTATTTGAAGGGGTACGACGTTTTTTGCCCGCACCGGAACCAGAACTGGGCCCAGAAGACGGCCCGGTGTTCACTCTGCCGCTACATTCACAAGCGCTGCTAAGCAGAGTATCAAATGACTCACATGCTGTGGACAAATGTTTGAGCATATTGGAGGGATTCCACCCTTTTGAAGAAATGGAAGCTTTGACAGTGTTCCAGTGGACCTGCAGTCGTCTTTTTGGACCGTTTCTGCCTCAACACCATGTTGGCTACGTTCTGACCAAAACAATGCAGCATATGGTGACGTCATCGCGCATGCACAACAAAGGTGGAATCGATAAGCAGAATCGTTAAGCAGGCAGGCAAACGATTCCAAGGAATTGAGCTAAAGGGATCCAGTTCACAAACCGAACCGGTTCTCGATTCCCATCCCTAACGGTGAGTATTGGACCCGATACTGGTATCGGCATCAGTGCATCCCTACTTGTTATTAATTAATGTCAGCGCTGCCACAGAAAAGTGGCAAGTGCAGCTGATATAGTAAAAATAACAATGATAATAATTGACATCTAAAGCAGGGGTCTCAAACTCATGGCTCGGGGGCCAACTGAGGCTCGTGGGATGATATTATACATGACAAAGTTTAGTGTTAGTGCGGCCCACATGTAGTTCTCAAACGCACCTTTTCCTGAGTCTCGCCATGCTTTTACTTTATTTTATTTTATTTATTTTTATCACTTACAGGCTACCATAGATAGTCTGGTGACAGCTTCCAGCAGCATTTGTTGTCAACGGTTGTCAAGCTAACCAACCGCGAAGTACCTGGGGAAGTATGAATGTTTGTCACTTTGTTGAAACATATTTCGGAGTGACACAAAGTGGACGGGAAATATATGTCATCACCCAGTTCTAGTCATGTCTCTCTCAAAACGTGCTGTGAAGAGAAAGGTTGGCAACGAGCACAGGCAATTTCAGGAATAGTGGGAGACAGAATATTTTTTTGTCGAGCACAGTGGCACCTAGGGTTGCCAACTCCCTGAAAAAATAAAAGGGACACATCGTTGGCAGGGTCAGCCGACCCAATTGCCTTCAGCCTTCTTGGGGTGGTGAATTTATTTTGCCTGTTTTGTGTGTGTGAAAAAGTGCGTCCTTTTTCAGCTCAATATGGTACTTTAGTTTCTAAATACAAGACGATTCCTTTTTTCAAGGGATGGTTGGCAACCCTCGGGACACCCCTACGTGTCTCATAAGCACAGAGAAAGTTGCGGTGTATAAGGAATACAACTGATGCCATTACTCAACTAGACATGCTGAGGAGTTTACAAAACACCAGGGAGATGAGAGAAAGAACAGGGTCGCCGATCTGGAAAAATGTCTATTGAGACAACAAGATTTATTCAAGAAAGCAAAGAGAATGAAGCAGCAGTCGAAGCAGCTGCGTGGTGAGTGAGATGATTGCCAGGGCCGGAAAGTGATTCAAAGAAGGTGAGTTCATCAAAAAGTGGATGTTACTAGCTGTGAGTAAAGTAAAGAAACTATTTTATTGTGGAATACTTAATGTGGCTCAACCTGACCCAGACTCTACCTCCAGCGCCCCCCAGGTAAGCTGAGTTTGAGACCCCTGATCTAAAGTACGATACTGGTTAATAAACCTTTAACCGCTGAGACATTCCAGATAAACATCCTGCTGTGAGTATGTGCTTGTGTTCCTTCTCTTCAGTGGTTTGGTTTTACTGTGTGTTTTCAGGGTGGAATAATAGAAAAAGACGAAGAGAGTAAGTGCAGTTTGACAGGTTTTTACTAAATAAGGCACTCAGAATGTACATCAATAAGAGATTTAGGATGTTGAACATGAACTGGAGCAAACAGCATTTGAATTTTGGTCCAGTAGTTTTTGTTTTGGGGTTCTTTTTTTTTTTCTAAATTTAAGTCCAGCTACTTTTTGGCACCTGGTTGAACTCCAAAAAGCACTTCCATGGTCAAAACACTGTAAAAAAAAAAAAAACAAAACAAAACAAAAAAAAAACTAAAAATATATAAAAGGAAAGTCACAGCACTGCAAACAGTAAAAACAAACAAAAAAACACACCCCAAGGAAAATGGTGTAAAAAAGCCCAAACCATCTATTTTTATATTGAGTCAGTCCCACTCACTGCTCTGTGTTTGACCCCCCATTCCACATGTGGTGGGGGGATGCACTGAGCATGCTCAGATGTCTACGGAAAGAACAACATCTATTCTATCAGCATGTTTTGAAATTTTTCCGATTGAGCAAACGGTTGAATTTTTATGAATATTTCAAATAAATGACATTTAAAATGCTCACCACAGACACGTCAGGGGTTAAAGGGTTAAAACTAGACTTTTCAAATTAAAAGTTTGGACAAATTAAATCAGTGCACAAATAAATCTACTACGACAAACAGTCATTTGTAGTGTGTGTAGTGTGTGGTTTGGAGGGTTTTGTAGGTCTGCTCATACCTGAGGCTGCAGCCAAAGGCACAGCCGCGAGGAAATCGATGATCTGTGAAATAATGTCTCCGAGGTGAAAGAGCGGGAGAGAAATGACAGTTTTGCAGATTCCACAGGTTTATTTTTTCGTGACTTAATGAGAAAACATCATGGGTCGGTGAATCAGGTAGTAAATATGAGCAGCAAACATCATCCATTTTTAAAACCAAGTCACAGATATTGTGGATTTCTTCTTACAACATGTATAATAACAGTGAAACATCTGTGAACCTGTTTCCAACTGTGAATCTGTGACTGTCGACAGCTGAAATTACGGTTCTAAAGCTGTTTCTGCTTTTCAGTGTCTCTGATTTTCCTCTCATTAAAAGTAACATGTTATTACCTCCACCAGGAAGAACTGTGATCACTTTGCTTTGTGTGTGTGTGTTTGTTTGTTTGTCAGCAAGATAACTCCAAAAGGTATGGATGGATTTTCATGAAATTTTCAGGAAATGTTGATACTGGCACCAGGAAGAAATGATTAAATTTTGGTGGTGATGGGGGGGGGGGGGTTGGTCCAGTCAGAAGGAGGAGTGGGCTCATATCATCAAAATGAACACAAATGAAGGAAAAAAATGAACAAAATGCACAAAAATGACAAAAATACAGAAATTAAATGAAGACAAATGAAGGAAAAAATCAAAAAAATGCACAAAAATGAAGAAAATACAAATATTGAACAAAACTAAGAAAAATGAATATAAAAACACAATGAAGAAAAATGAAGAAAATAATGAAGAAAATGAAGAAAAGTGAAGAAAATATAAAAACAAAATGACCAAAAATGAAGAAAATATTGAACAAAACAAAGAAAAATGAAGAAAATATAAACACAAAATGAAGAAAAACGGAGAAAATATAAAAACAAAATGAAGAAAAATGAAGAAAATAATGAACAAAATGACCAAAAATGAAGAAAATATGAAAACAAAATGAAGAAAATAATGAGCAAAATGAAGGGGGGGGGGGGGGGGGCCAGATCTCTTGGCGGAGGTCTGCGCTCTCCGAGTGCTTTTCTTGTTTGATATAGATTCCCGGTAGTTTTTGAATTATGTTATTATTCACAGGTGTCAAACATGCGGCCCGGGGGCCAAATCCGGCCAACCAAAGGATCCAAGCCGGTCTGAAGGATGAATTTTTGAAATGTAAAAATTACACTGAAGATATTAACAATCAATGGCGTAAAAAAAAATCCTTTTAATTCAGGTTCCACATACAGACCAATTAGATCTCAACTGGGTCAGAGCAGTAAAATAGTATCATAGTATCCTATATATAATGACAACAGCAGATTTTATCTTTGCTTTAGTGTAAAAAAGTTAAATTACATGAAAATGTGTGCATCAACAAATTCTCCTTTTTACAAAAAATGTGAATAACCTGAACAAATATGAACAACCTGAAAAGTATTAAGAGAATGTTCCTTTTGCTTTGTTTGTTTGTGAAGTGTCTTTGAGTGTCCAAAAAAGTGCTATATAAGTGTGTATTATTATTATTATTATTATTATAAGTAAATGCAATTTTACCAATATTCTGCCTGTTACTAAATGTTTTGTGTATTTATAATAATAATGTAAGTTGTGATGCACATGTGTAAATGATAAACTGATAACCTGAGGCAGAATACTGTTAAAATTGCACTTTTTTTTTTTGCATGTTTTTCTTAAGACATTTCAAGTTGTTCATGTTATTCAGATTTTTAAGGAAACACTGTAGATGTGAAAAGTTATCATAATGTAATTATACTTTTTTCATTGTTGTTATTTTTCTGGTCCGGCCCACTTCAGATCTTATTGGGGTAAATGTGGAACTGAACTAAAATGAGTTTGACACCCCTGTTATTATTTATCATGATGACAGTGGAAACAGGTTTAAACCTGCACCATACTGGGAAACCATAGAAACCACCGACCACATGGAAGAAAATAACCTTGTCAGTCTGTATAATGGAACATTAGATAACATAACAAGTGGTTCCAGGCACAACAAACCCCGCCCCTCACACGTATTGTAGCTTATTTTGGCATCGATCCAGCTGATGTCATCATGTCTATGTGTATACTGATGCCAACATATCAATTGCCTCTATATATGTGCCAAGTTTGAAGTAAATTGAAACTAAATTGATGTTTTTATAGACACTGGAAATTTCACCCATTATATGTAAATGGGAGAAAAAAAGATTATCAAAACATTCATAAAAAATTTGAACTTTGACCTACTTTTCCCAAAATGTAATTACATCTATTCTGGGTCACTGGCAATCTATAAATGCAATTTGATATGAATTCAACTAATAATTTTGCTGCTAGAGGGAAGCTCATTGTCGGCTTATATAAAAAGAAAATGGTCAAGTTATTTAAACAGAAATTCGGCCCTTTTTAAGAATAGTCAGTGACCTTATCGTACAAAGTAAACAAGAAAACACTGAAATTATGTTAAATTGGAACAAGGAAGTACAATGAGTGTGTTTTATTTACGGTGCAAGAAATGAACAAGTCATTTCGTAGTGGTTTCTCTCCATTTCACAGCAGAATGCACAACGGTATTAAACTGAACTGTGTCAGTGAAGGAGCAGATCTGAAAATAGCTGTCAATCAAAGGGGATTCAGCCTTTCAATTAGCACCTGCAAGCCCAGCGTCCAGCCCAGCTGAGCTCCGCCCACAGCTCCATTCACCCCCAGAGACACTGAGCGTCTGGGGGCGGGACAACATCGTGGCATTTATCCAATTACCGTCCAGTTTTGAGGCAATGAAAAAAACTGTTCCACTCAGTCCCATTGAAGTGCATGGACGCTGAGCGTCTACGGACAAATGCACTGAGCAGAGATCGAATGAGAAAACAGAGACACGGGAATGTATGAGAAGTGAACAACATCGAGTCTGTTCATTTGTGATAAAGCTGATTCTGAAGGAACTCGTCTGTGAGATGAACGTGTTCTAACACATTTGTAGTCAATGAAATGTCAACACAACCGAACATATTTGACCATTTAATTTTCGGAATCTTCGGGGAAGCTGAGCTTCCCTTGCAGTCTGTGAGAAATCGCCTCTGGAAAGGACCATGTCTTTTAGAACATCAGACCAACATCAGTGCTGGTCCAGACCCCTGTCCACATCCACATTCTCCCTTTGAACATCATTCCTTACATTAGTACCATTACTTCATGGTACTGAACAAAGCAGGTCCACTCACTGTTCATGCAGAGGTGGACCTTACAGACCCTGGAGACCACATTGGACCTGAGATTGTTGACTCACTGGAACTGATGATGTCACTGTCTGGTAATGTATGCAAAAATGACCAAAAATAGGCACTTGCCCGATAAAGAGTTGATAGTTTTTGTCTCTAAAATGTTGGTCTGTTTTTCAAACCTATTCTTTTTATTATCACAGAGGATGGATGTGAGGATTTCAGCAGTTTTGTGTTTACATAAAGCTCAATGGAAATGAAACTGGCCCCAGGCCTATCTGCTGCTGCTGTGTGGATTTTAATAGTAAATGCTGATAAGCGTTATATTTGATGCTCAAACATCCTCCTCTGCTTGTTCTTGCAGAAGGAAAACCACATGGACGAGTATATGCACTCAGCAAAACATTCCCAGGATGAACATACGAGTGGAATGGAAGCAGCATCCATGATATCGAAGCAAGCGAGGAGGGGCTGATTTGGATCTGCTTTTACAGCAGATGGTGAAGAAAAAAAAAAACACTAATCTGTTAAGAGGAGATACTTGCAACCGAATCTCCACCCTTTATCAGATCATTTAGTGCAGGGGTGTCAAACTCATTTTAGTTCAGGGGCCACAATATGATCTGAAATGGGCCAGAACAGTCAAATAATATACAAATAATGTCTATGCCAAACTTTTCTCTATGTTTTAGAGCAGTGGTTCCAAACCTTTTTCAGCTTGTGACCCCAGTTTAACATCACAAATTTCTGGCGACCCCAGACATTTGAAATGGAGACTTTTTTTTTTTTGCTAAAATTCATTTTTGATCATGTAATAGTTTACTATACTGTGTTGCAAATAAACGTTCATTTTAAATTACATTTAGTCTATGTAATGTATATTATTCTGGACGGAGGCAGAAAAGCCAGGTGTAGATTACTGCACAAAGGGAGAATTTTCTTTTCCTTGGTCAGGATATGTACAGTCAGTCCAGCTTGGATTTACAAGGCTGACAATTAATACTGAACAAACAAGAACTCAAACTATGAATTATGAAAGAGCTGCAGCATCTGAAACTGACCACAATGAACATTTGACAGATAAACAGAACCACAGTGCTTCAGTTTCAGACTCACAGTTTGTCATGGCTTTTATGGATTGGGATTGTCTCTGTCAACTCACCATATAGTTTTTATTACTAAGTTTTTATTTTTATTTTTATCAATTACTTGAAATTTCAGGTGACCCCATTTGAATTCCAGGCGACCCTACATGAGGTCCCAACCCTAAGGTTGAAAAACACTGGGTTAAAATATCATCATACCATAAAAATACAGTAAAATACAATTAAAATGTGATAAATACATAAAGTGCAATCAGTTGTAGGAGCCCTGAGTCAGTTTGGATTTAAAATTGCTGCTTGAACAAGAGTGTCTTCAGATGTTTTTGAAAAGTCTCAACAGTCCATGGACCGCAGGTACAGAGGGAGATGGTTCCATAGACAGCTTTACCAGACCTGTCACCTCATGTACTAGAACAGGTGGTGGTGGTGGGGGGGGGGGGGGGGGGGGGGAGGTGGCATCAGCAGGGGCTGCCCTGAGGACCTCAGTCTGAGAGCAGAGCTGTAGGGCTGGATCAGGGCAGCAATGTATGCTGGGACCTGGCCATGTAAAGCACAGACAGTGAGCACCAGAATTTTAAAAGGAAAACCATACAAAACAAAGAACCAGTGGAGAGGTTTGAGAACAGGTGTGATGTGGGCTCTGCTGTTGGTAGATCATATAGATGTTACTGGTCTAACACACTGGAGATGGAATTAAAAGGATAGTTAAGATCTTCAGAGTCATTTTTGCATTTCACAAAGTCATCACACGGGCTGGATCCGACCTTTTGGCGCGGCCATTTAGACCCACAGCCTGTATTTTTTCCAAAAGGAAATATGTTAAATATTTAATTTAAGTGTATATGACATATACAACTCCTGGGAGAGTTTTTAAAAAACAGCATTATTTGTACATCTGTGAAAATATCATTTATTGTATTATGTGTGTTTGTGTGTTGTAATGTGTTTGAATTCATCTTATTTTCTTTTGAGCCAAATAATAATAATAATAATAATAATAATAATAATAATAATAATAATAATAATAAATCATTCATTCATTTTCTGAACCCGCTTTATCCTCACTAGGGTCACTATAATAATAATAATAATAATAATAATAGTAATAATAATAATAATAATAAATCATTCATTCATTTTCTGAACCCGCTTTATCCTCACTAGGGTCACTATAATAATAATAATAATAATAATAATAATAATAATAATAATAATAATAATAATAATAATAATAATAATAATAATAATAATTTCATCTGTGTTTCTATGTTAAATAATGGCCAAATTTTTTTTTGAAATGACACCCATTTTTATTGTCAGTAAAAGTCTTTAAAACTCATATCTTTCTTCCAATTGTTCTAATGTTTATCTCAGACTCAAACTTAACCCTGTAAAGCCTGAACCATTAAATCATTGACAGAAAATTCCATTTCTTTGAAACTGGAACCTTTATTGGTCCTTCTGAGCAACCCCACTTTTTTTTTTTTTTTCAAATATCAATTTCCATGTATGAGTTTCAATTTTGTATCATATTTGATACATTGGGTCTCAGTGCTCAAATATTATTATTTTTGAACAAACAAAAACAAAACACAAACATGTCTAACAGATTGGTAATTCCATTTCAAAATTGTCAAAGTTCCGCCTCCTTCCTCATTAATGAAAATCATGTAAAACTACTACTACTACTACTACTACTACTACTACTAATAATAATAATAATAATAATAATGGATTGGATTTCTATAGCACTTTTCTGGACACCCAAAGCGCTTTACATTATTGACCCATTATTCATTCACTCTCACATTCCCCCTCTGGTGGTAGTAAACTACATTTGTAGCCACAGCTGCCTTGGGGCAGACGGAATTAATTCCTCCCCCTGGTGGATTATCTGTGTATTGCATGTATCTAATTGTATACATCAGGCTTTTCAAAAAAAAAAATCACACTGATAATGTAGAGGGCTTCAAAACTCATGTATCAAATATGATATGTTTGGTGTTATAGGGTAAAGTAACGTGAAAATAAAACTTTGGCCATGACTTTAATGCAGGGCTGTCAAACTGTCAAATTTTGGTTCGGGGGCCATATTTAGCCCAGTTTGATCTCAAGCGGGCCAGACCAGAAAAATAATGACTTAACAACCTATAAATAATGACAAATACATGTTTTTCATTTTGTTTTAGTACGAAAAAACCCCAATTAAATTATGAAAATATTTACATTTTACAAAAAAGATGTGAATAACCTGAAAAAACAGAAATTTCATTTGAAAAATTAGTGCAATTTGAACAATATTATGCCTGGACTTATTATTTATACATGTACATTACACACAATGTTCCATAAACATTTGGTAACAGGCAGAATATTGTTAAAATGTTGGAGTTTGGAACTAAAATTTGAACAATTTCTACAATATTCCATCTCTTATTATTAACACAAGTCCAGATCACAGTGGATCCATAAATGCACCAAACATTTAGTAACAGGCAGAATATTGTTCAAATTGTACATTTCAGGTTGTTCATCTTTGTTTTTATTTATGTATTTATTTGCATTTTATTGTGAAAGAATAGTTTTGTAAATGTAAATATTTTCACAGCGTAATCTTGTTTTTTTCACTTAAATTTTTTCCACATCATTTTTCACAAAGAAAATTTGTGGTTTTCATTATTCATGGGTTATTATGTTGTTATTTTGACTGTAGATCTCATTGGTCTGTATGTGGAACCTGAACCAAAAGGATCTGGACGACCTGGACTGTTCAGCTTCATTTTTGCACTTTCATCCTGCAGGGCCGGAATGGAACCTTTGGTGGGCCAGATTTGGCCCCCGGGCCGCATGTTTGACACCTGTGCTGTAATGTATCTGATTTAATGTAAAAGAAGGTGAAGCTTTGACTCGAATCCGAACTGAATTCATTCATTCATTCACTCATTTATTTTCCGTCCTGATTTGTGCCTTTTCTGTTTTACACTTCAGCTCAGCTCGACTTTAAATGACTTTTATGTGGCGACAGAAATAGAGGCGACATGTTTACCAGCGTCTTCGCTTCCCGACTCTTTAACTCCTCGTCGTCGTCGGCGCTGAGTGGGAGGAAGGACTTTTCTAAAACATGTCAGCGCCTGCAGGTGGAACAAGTATTCTGTTGTGGAAGTGTTTCTTTGTGTGCGTCTGAGGCGGCTGTCATCTTCTTCTTCTTCTTCTTCGTCTTTTTTTAATCCTCCCCTCTGACTGGCAGGCTCATTACAGACCGGCTTCAAACGCTGACGAGGAACACGACCGTCTGCTGCCGTGACAAATATAGAGCGCGGACACATCACTAAGTTTTCTGAGCGTTTGTTAAGATATGTGGAAGAAAGAGAAGGAAAGAGAAGGAGTGTGAGCTGGATGACAACCGTGGGAAATTCAACTGCTTCAGTCTGACTGTGTGTGTGTGTGTGTGTGTGTGTGTGTGTTCAGTCAGATGGTGGTCCTGATGATGTGAAGTGGACATCTGGACATCTGGACATCTGGACTGGACCTCAGGCAGTAAAGGAGCAGTAGAGGACGTCCAGAGGGTTTATACAGAGAACCAGTCTGGTTTAATGAGTGACAACTGGACCAGAACCACAGAGTCCAGACCAGACCCACAGAGTCCAGACCACAACCACAGAGTCCAGACCAGAACCACAGAGTCCAGACCCAAATAACAGACCTGAACGGACCAGACTGATCCAGACCAGAAGTGTAGAGTCCAGACGAAGACCGCAGAGCCCAGACTAGAACTGCAGAGTCCAGACCAGAACCACAGAGCCCAGACTAGAACTGCAGAGTCCAGACCAGAACCACAGAGCCC
This sequence comes from Sphaeramia orbicularis, assembly GCF_902148855.1. Lineage (NCBI taxonomy): Eukaryota > Metazoa > Chordata > Actinopteri > Kurtiformes > Apogonidae > Sphaeramia > Sphaeramia orbicularis. Next base: position 36,750,987 of record NC_043974.1, on the reverse strand, counting down.
AGACTAGAACTGCAGAGTCCAGACCAGAACCACAGAGCCCAGACTAGAACTGCAGAGTCCAGACCAGAACCACAGAGCCCAGACTAGAAATGCAGAGTCCAGATCAGAACCACAGAGCCCAGACTAGAACTGCAGAGTCTGGACCAGAACCACAGAACCCAAACTAGAACCACAGAGTCCAGACCCAAATAACAGACCCGAACTGCAGAGTCCAGACTCAAACCACAGAGTCAAACCAGAACTGCAAAGTTCAGACCCAAACTGCAGAGTCCAGACCAGACCCACAGAGTCCAGACCACAACCACAGAGTCCAGACCAAACCACAGAGTCCAGACCAGACCCACAGAGTCCAGACCAAACCACAGAGTCCAGACCAGAACCACAGAGTCCAGACCACAACCACAGAGTCCAGACCAAACCACAGAGTCCAGACCAGAACCACAGAGTCCAGACCACAACCACAGAGTCCAGACCACAACCACAGAGTCCAGACCCAAATAACAGACCTGAACGGACCAGACTGATCCAGACCAGAAGTGTAGAGTCCAGACGAAGACCGCAGAGCCCAGACTAGAACTGCAGAGTCCAGACCAGAACCACAGAGCCCAGACTAGAACTGCAGAGTCCAGACCAGAACCACAGAGCCCAGACTAGAACTGCAGAGTCTGGACCAGAACCACAGAACCCAAACTAGAACCACAGAGTCCAGACCCAAATAACAGACCTGAACTGCAGAGTCCAGACTCAAACCACAGTCAAAACCAGAACTGCAAAGTTCAGACCCAAACTGCAGAGTCCAGACCAGAACCACAGAGTCCAGACCACAACCACAGAGTCCAGACCAAACCACAGAGTCCAGACCAGACCCACAGAGTCCAGACCAAACCACAGAGTCCAGACCAGAACCACAGAGTCCAGACCACAACCACAGAGTCCAGACCAGACCCACAGAGTCCAGACCAGACCCACAGAGTCCAGACCAGACCCACAGAGTCCAGACCAAACCACAGAGTCCAGACCAGACCCACAGAGTCCAGACCACAACCACAGAGTCCAGACCAAACCACAGAGTCCAGACCAGACCCACAGAGTCCAGACCAGACCCACAGAGTCCAGACCACAACCACAGAGTCCAGACCAAACCACAGAGTCCAGACCAGACCCACAGAGTCCAGACCACAACCACAGAGTCCAGACCAAACCACAGAGTCCAGACCAGACCCACAGAGTCCAGACCAGACCCACAGAGTCCGGACCTCTCTGGTCTGTTTCAGTCCGTTCTGTTTCTTCCACCGTTGTGTCTTACAGGGTTCATAAGGATACAGATTTTCTCTGTGGGGACAAAGACAGTGACAGATCCATTCAGATGGATCCACTAACACACCATTGAACTGGGTCCAGTACTGTGGTCTCCAGGTTTTCTTCACTGATTAAAGAGATTAGAAGATTGATTTGATGAAAATGTATTGATCCCACAATAGGAGAATTCACCGTTCAAGGCTTCAACAGGATAAAGGACAAACAGACAGTTTCCTCACTTACTGCTTATGACTGTCCATCGATTTTGAAGGGTTATTGTGTGTGTGTGTGTGTGTGTGTGTGGGGGGGGGGGGTTACATTTATGCCACTGCATCATGTGACTGTACAGGCTAATGGGTGACCCTCGTGTTTTGCCACATGTGGGGCAGATGAAGTTTACACATGGGGGGGGGGTCCTACAACATGCTGCTGCTTCCTCCTCTCAGTGGTCTGCGACAAACTATAAGCTTCTAATCCAGCGGTGTCAAACTCATTTCAGTTCAGGGGCCATGTTCTGCTAAATGTGATCTGAAGTAGGCCGGACCAGAAAAATAATAACAGAATAACCTATAATGACAACTCCAAATTTTCATCTTTGTTTTAGTGTAAAAAAAAAACAACAACATTAAATTATGAAAATACTTACTTTTATAAACTGTCCAAAAAGAAAAAAAAAAAGAACAAAAACGTGAAAATCCTGAAATTTAAATTGAAAAACATAAGAAAATTTAGTGCAATTTTAACAATATTATTCCTCAATTTATCATTTCTACATGTGCATTATGGATCAGATCTACAAAGACACTAAACATTTAGAGTAAAAGCCAGAAAAGAGTTCAAATTGTGCTTAATTTTCTTTAGACATTTCAGGTTGTTCATATTTGTTCAGGTTATTCACATTTAATTGTTACAGGATAGTTTGTAAATATAAATATTTTATTAATTTAATGTTGTTGTTTTTTTGCACTAAAACAAAGAAAAAATTTGAAGTTTTTAATTCAAGATTTTTTGTGTAATTCAAGATTTTTTTTTTTGCTTAATTCAAGATTTTTTTTTCATTTAATTCAAGATATTTTTTACTTAATTGAAGATTTGTTTTGCTTAATTCAACATTTTTTCCTTAATTCAAGCTAAAAGTAAATATTTTCATAATTTAATGGGTTTTTTTTGCAGTAAAACAAAGAAAAAAATTTGAAGTTTTTAATTCAACATTTTTTGCTAAATTGGAGATTTTTTTTTGGTGCCTAATTCAAGATTTTTAAAAAAAAATTAATTAAAGATTTTTTTTTTTTTGCTTACTTAAATTTTTTTTTCCATTTAATTCAAGATTTTTTTTCACTTAATTGAAAATGTTTTTGCTTAATTCAAACATTTTTTCCTTAATTTAAGCTAAATGTAAATATTTTCATAATTTAATGTTATTTTTTTGCACTGAAACAAAGAAAAAAAAAATTAAATTTTGAATTCAAGATTTTTTGCTAAATTTGAGATTTTTTTTGTTTAATTCAAGATTTTTTTTTACTTAATTCAAGATTTTTTTTGCTTAATTCAAGATTTTTTTACTTAATTGAAGATTTTTTTTTTTTTTTTTTTGCTTAATTCAACATTTTTCCTTAATTTAAGCTGAATGTAAATATTTTCATAATTTAATGTTATTTTTTTGCACTAAAACAAAGAAAAAAAAAATTTAAGTTTTTAATTCAAGATTTCTTGCTTAATTCAAGATTTTTTTGCTAAATTTGAGATATTTTTTGCTTAATTCTAGATTTTTTTACTTAATTCAAGATTTTTTTATTTTTTGCTTAATTCAAGATTTTTTTTTCCTTAATTCAGGCTAATTTTTTTTTTTGCTTAATTCAATTCAAGTGGAATTTTTGTACTTTGCAAAAACATCCCACAGGCCGGATTGGAACCTCTGACGGGCCACATTTGGCCCCCGGGCCGCAAGTTTGAGACCCCTGACCTAGAAAGACATTGGTGCATCTCCTGTGAATTGTGTGAGTTTAAGTGACAAAAAATAAATAAATCAATCAAATTAAATATAAAAGATGAATAAACCCTCTGGAGGATGAAGCAGTTTGGAAAACGATCAAATGAATAAGAAAGAATGTATAAAAATGATATAAAATATAAAAATATTAAGAACTAAAATATTCAAAATTCAACATCAATACATCAAAACACACAAACAAAAAAGAGGTTTTTAATAATATATTGTAATATTTTGTAATAAATTAAAGAAAAGGCGCAGATAGGATGGAGTTTCCAGCTGTGGGAGCTCAGTGTGAATAGAAAGTCAATGTGCACGTGTTGCATAGTTGCATCATTAATTCAACACACGCTCATGTGCATCTTTTAACAGGCCTTTTAATGAGGTCAACACACACACTGTTCAATCATCCATCCCACTGTCATCGACTATACACGGAACACGCACAGAAATGAAGACGGCAGGAGAAAACGCTTCACTTCTGTTTCCCCCCCGATGCAGGGAGATAGAGCCTCTGCAGACGCAACCATGGATGGATGGATGATAAATAAAACACAAGTCTGGAGGTTCAGTCACTTCCTGTCCACTCTATTCCATCGTTCACTTAGAAAAGCTTTAACCGACGCACGGGAAATTCAATAAGCGACGAGATTAAAATTTTACAAGAGGTTAAGAGGAGGTTTAATGAACGTCCAAAGTCTTCATGTTGAACTTGTCATGACTTGAGTTCGTTTAGCTTTAATTTAACCAGGTAAATTAAACCTTCTCTTATTAAAATATAAAATCTTATGACCCATTTATGACCCCGAGACATTATTTCAGGTAAGCATGCCGCTTGTGTTCCTTTTCTTCAGTGGTTTTGTTTTACTGTGTGTTTTAGGGTCAAAACAGGGTGGAATAACAGAAAAAGACAAGGTTTTTACTAAATAAGACACTCAGAATGGACATCAATAAGAGATTTAGGATGTTGAATGTGAACTGTGAACTGGAACACATTGAACAACAACATGGATTTGAGTTTTGGTTCAGTAGTTTTTGTTATGGGGCTCTTTTTTTCTAAATTATTGGTACCTGATTGAACTCCAAAAAGCAGTTACACCGTGAAAAAAAAAAGAAAAGAAAAGAAAGAAAGAAAGAAAGAAAGAAAAAAGAAAATGAGCAACAAAATGAACTAAAACCGCCAAAGTGATAAAAAAAATGAACAAAAATGAATAATAAAGCAACAAAATATTTAGTAACATCAGCAAAATAAGCCACAAACTGAACAAATCCGAAGAAAAAATAATAAAATGAGAAACAAAATGTAGAAAAACAAACAAAATAAGCAACTAAATGAACAAAAATTCATAAATTATTTACAAAATAATAAATAACATAAATAACATGTGGGGAAAAAAAACAAAACTAAACTAAAACTAAGTATAAATAAATAAATAAGTAAATAGACTCTGGTCGGCACCTTGTTGAACTCCTAAAAGCAGTTACACAGTCAAATAAAAAGAATAAAATAAGCAACAAAATGAACTAAAACTGTCATGGTGATCAATAAAATGAACAAAAATGAATAATAAACCAACTAAATAAGAAGTAACATCAACAAAATAAGCCACAAACTGAACAAAATTGAAGAAAAAAATAATAGAATTAAAAGCAATATATAGAAAAACAAACAAAACATGCAACTAAATGAACAAAAATAAATTAAAAAAAATATTTTCAAAATAATAAATAACATGCAGAAACCAAAACGAAGTAAAAAAAAAAAAAAAAAAAAAAAAAAAGAACCTGGTCGGCACCTGGTTGAACTCCAGAAAAACAGTTACATGGTCAAAAAAAAAAGAACTAAAATGAATAAGAAACCAACAAAACAATCAAAAACATCAACAAAATAAGCCACAAAATTGAAGAAAAAAATAATAAAATACAAAACTAACAAAATAAGCAACTAAATGAACCAAAATGAATAAAATATTTATAAAATAACAAATAACATGAACAAACATGCAAAAAATAAACTAAAATAAAATAAAAGTATTAGAATTTTGGCCCAGTAGTTTTTGTTTTGGGGCTCTTTTTTCCTAAATCAGTCCAGCTGCATGAAAAAAAAAAAAAAAAAATCATGACAACACTGCTACAGTCAAAAAAAAAAAAAAAAGACAAGGAAATGGTGTATTGAAAAAAACAAAAAAAAAAAAAGAAGAAGCCTAAACCGTTTATTTATTTATTATTTACCGTTTATTATTTATTTATAAGTGAGCCGGCCTCACTCACTGCTCTGTGTTGGGCTGCACTGAGCATGCTCAGATGTTTGTAGAAAGTACAAGGTCTACTCTATCAGTGTGTTTTTAATTTTCCTTATTGAGCCTACAGTTGAATTTATATGAATATTTAAATAAATCGTACATTCAGAACGCCCACCAGTGACACGTCAGGGGTTAAAAGGTTAAAACAAAATGAAATAATGTAACAGAAAGTGTGGTTTTCATCATTTTCACAACATTGTCTAATAAAAAAAGTGGGATTTATTATTATTTTTTGCACTTTATTGTGATTTTTGACGTTCTACAGATGGATAAAAATGACAATAAATGAACTGTGCGTACTGATGAAGACTCCAGAACTCTTCATCAGTATGCACACATCAGGTCATCATCAACCATATTATCTCCGTCAACGCACTCAGGCCTGATGGGATTTTTGCAGCATGTTGAGCGTGAACCACACACTCTGTTTCACTTCACATTATCTCCAGTGCAATCGTTTACAACAGTTAGATATGTTGGCGGCTACAGACGCGCACTGGGCATGTGCGGTGGCGCTGGATTCTTTACGTTGTTGCACTGGTGTCACTTTGAGTTTCATCATCTGAGTGCATTTAAAAGAGCCACACACACATTAATATACATGAGTGTTAATTATGCAGATTTTTCTGCTTCTGCTCCTTTTAATTAACCACATAAAGTCTGAACTCTTGTTGGTTTTCTCCTTTAATGTTGTTTTATCGTGTTTAAGGCTATTTTTATTTTTATACTATACTAGTGTTATATAGTTTTGATCATTACAAGCCAGTGTTGTGACTAATAAAAGCAGTGTATCATTAAAAGTGCGTATGTTTGAAGAGGTGATAAGGCTACGTTCAGACAGCCGGTCTTAACGCAAAATTCATATTTTTTTGGGTGGAATCCGATTTTTTTGTGCTCGTTCATATTACACATTAACCCTATAACACCAAATATATCATATTTGATACATAAGTTTTGAAGCCCTCTACATGATCAGTGTTTTTTTTTTTCTTGAAAATCCTGATGTATACAATTAGATACATGCCATACACAAATAATCCACCAGGGGGAGGAATTCATTCACCAGAGGCCTTTCCAGTGACACTACAAGACTGTCATTAATGAGGAAGGAGGAAACACTTCAACAATTTTAAAAAGGAATTACCAATTTGTTAGACATGTTTGTGTTTTATTATGTTTTTATTTGTTCAAAAATAATAATATTGGTGCATTGAGGCCCGGTGTATCAAATATGATACAAAACTGAAAATCATACATGGAAATTGATATTTGAAAGAGTGGTTTTTTTTTGGCTGTTCAGAATGACCAATAAAGGCTCCAGTTTCAAAGAACTGGAATTTTCTGTCAATGTAGGGTTCTCACTAGGATTTTTTCACAGCGTAGGGGCACCATGTGCCTGCGGCGAGTTTTGTAGGGGGGGCCGGGGGCGTCCTGCCTCGGAAAATTTGGAAATTTATAACTCTCTGAAACACTATTTCCTGCATTTTGAGGGGCAAATTTTGAGGAATGAAGCCAAGTTTTTGTCTTTGTTACAACAGTTAGGAGCAAAAACGTTTTTGTTTTTTTAAATTTGTGAATGTAATTATTGATGGGAATTACTCCATACGGGAACTTGACATCGGCGTGAATATCCCGTGACTGTCTTTTCGATGCTGGCTCAAAAAACGATGCGATATTACCCTTGCGTTTGGCGTTGCTCCCACGCTTCGATGCAGACATGATCGTAGAAAAATATTCACTTGCATGAAATTAGGGATAATCGGAGTGGCACTCACACTACAAGCATGCACAGGCTAAATTTTAGACATAATTTCCCACGGGGGATCGGTCCGTTTAAATATGATACATGGATTTAAGTCTCACTGTCAGCCAATGAGCATAAGGCAAGTGATGTTGCCGGGCGGGAGTCAGACAATACCACGGCACACAAAGGGCTGTTGATTATATTCTCATTTCCTGTCTGCAGCGCTCTGCGCCAAGACAAAGGAATACATTTTCTGAAATTCAAATCTCGTTATCATTACGCTGGATGATCACACACACACACACACACACACACACACATACACACACACACACAAAAAAACATCGCTACGCTGGTTGAAAGACAGCATTGCGGGTCAAATCTCAGCATCAACAGCGTCAGGGGCCCCGACGCTAGCGAGAACCCTGCAATGATTTCTTGGTTTAGGCTTTACAGGGTTAAATGCGACTTCTACCAGTTTTGAGTATGAACTGAATGCGACCCTGAAGTGACCAGCACGCGCAAAAGAGGTCATGCCGTAATACGTGACCACGCAGGCGCGCACTGTGTTTACAGAAGGAGGGATGCAGAATTGTGACGTTTGTCGCATTTCAATGACATAAAGGTCAGATAAATGCGACCTGGCTGTTCAGACTGAAGTCACATTGCAAAATATCAGATACGTATCGGATTTGGGACCACATATGAAAGGGCAGAGTGAAGCTGAACCGTAAATGGAACCAGTTACATCTACGGAACCCGTTATGTTTACAGATCTCGGAATCAGTTTCAAGATCCATAAATGGAACCAGTTTCATTTACAGAACTCAGAACCGAGCTCCAGGCCCTGGCTCCTGCTGGGCCTGTAGGTGTGCGAAGCCACGGTGACCCGGGACACCAAGCCGCTGTACGGATCTCCAAGCTCCGGGCTCTAGTTACTAATCTACTCTAGAGTGTTAACAAACATACCGAACCAAAAACAATCCCCTTGCCTCCTCTTTGGGGGTGGAGTAAATATTAGTCAAAGGTGTCAAAATCCTTTTAGTTGCGTTTCCACATTCAGACCAGTACAATCTAAAGTGGGTTGGAGCAATAAAATATGATCACAATAACCTACAAACAAGAAGAGCACTCTGAGCGCAGACCTCCACCAAGACAGATCTGCCTCCTGTTCGTGTTTGTTTGTTTGTTGTCTGTTAGCAAGATAACTCAAAAAGTTATGGACAGAGTTTCATGAAATTTTCAGGAAATGTTGATACTGGCACAAGGAAGAAATTATTAAATTTTGGTGGTGATTGGGCCTGGGGGGGGGGGGGGGGGGGGGGGGGCACTAAAACCTGAACAAATATGAACAACCTTAAATGTCTTAAGAGAAATATGTGTAATTGTAACAATATTCTGCCTGTTGCTAAATTTAAGTTTTTTTGCATTTATACATCCACTGTGATCTGTAAGTTGTAATGCACATGTGCAGATGAGAAGCTGAGACACTTAAAGAACTGAAATAACAACAACAACAATAATAACAATAACAATAATAATAATAATAACAACAACAACAACAACAACAATAATAATAATCACATGAATTTCCAGGCAGACACTTTGTGTTTTTATGCATTTGGGAGAAATGTTGATTAACTATGCTGTGATTTTTTTATTTTATTTTTTGTTTTCTGTGTAAATTTGTTTATTTGCAGACGGAAATGCATCGCCTTGTTACCGTTTATTTCTTTGTATGTGAAAAACTATGTTTGTCAGTGAGGCAGAAGACCACATTTTTCTTCTTTTCTCCTCTCTTCATTTGTTTTTTGGTGTAAATTAGGTTTCCTTTAAAAGTGTCTTGTCCGGTTGATGCAGCAGCTGCGACGACAGCAGCGACAACACGCTTGTTCTGGAACAGATAAAGTACTTCACCTTCAGTTTTTCCCTGTGGGTTCGTCCTCAGCAGAGCCAACACACACCAAAGAAGATGGGATTTTTTTTTTTTTTTTTTGAGCTGTTCTCTTTTTTTTTCTTATAGTGGATAATTTTTTGGGCTGTTCTCTTTTTTTCTTATAGTGGATAATTTTTTGGGCTGTTCTCTTTTTTTCTTATAGTGGATAATTTTTTGGGCTGTTCTCTTTTTTTCTTATAGTGGATAATTTTTTGGGCTGTTCTCCTTTTTTTCTTATAGTGGATACTTTTTTGGGCTGTTCTCTTTTTTTCTTATAGTGGATAATTTTTTGGGCTGTTCTCTTTTCTTTTCTTATAGTGGATAATTTTTTGGGCTGTTCTCTTTTTTTTCTTATAGTGGATAATTTTTTGGGCTGTTCTCTTTTTTTCTTATAGTGGATAATTTTTTGGGCTGTTCTCCTTTTTTTCTTATAGTGGATACTTTTTGGGGCTGTTCTCTTTTTTTCTTATAGTGGATAATTTTTTGGGCTGTTCTCCTTTTTTTCTTATAGTGGATACTTTTTGGGGCTGTTCTCTTTTTTTCCTATAGTGGATAATTTTTTGGGCTGTTCACTTTTTTTTCTTACAGTGGATAATTTTTTGGGCTGTTCTCTTTTTTTCTTATAGTGGATAATTTTTTGGGCTGTTCTCTTTTCTTTTCTTATAGTGGATAATTTTTTGGGCTGTTCTTTTTTTTTCTTATAGTGGATAATTTTTTGGGCTGTTCTCTTTTTTTCCTATAGTGGATAATTTTTTGGGCTGTTCTCTTTTTTTCCTATAGTGGATAATTTTTTGGGCTGTTCTCTTTTCTTTTCTCATAGTGGATAATTTTTTGGGCTGTTCTCCTTTTTTTCTTACAGTGGATAATTTTTTGGGCTGTTCTCTTTTTTTCCTATAGTGGATAATTTTTTGGGCTGTTCTCTTTTTTTTCTTACAGTGGATAATTTTTTGGGCTGTCTCCTTTTTTTCTTATAGTTTAGAATTTCTTGGGCTGTTGCATCTCTGGGCCACCGCAGAAATGCATCGCCTTGTTACTGTTTATTTCTTTGTTTTTGAAAAACTCTATTTGTCAGTGAGGCAGAAGACCACATTTTTCTTCTTTTCTCCTCTCTTCATTTGTTTTTTGGTGTAAATTAGGTTTCCTTTAAAAGTGTTTTGTCTGGTTGATGCAGCAGCTGCGACGACAGCAGCGACAACATGCTTGTTCTGGAACAGATAAAGTACTTCACCTTCAGTTTTTCCCTGCGGGTTCGTCCTCAGCAGAGCCAACAACACACCAATAAAGATGAGATTTTTTTTTTCTTTTTCCTTCCCCTCTTTCCGTGTTTCCTTTTCTTGTTGAATATCTGAGCACTGCAGTAGACTCATTACAGTGATGGACAGCTTGTTAGTTAACCTCAGCGTTTAGTTGTGTTCTTCTGTCAGGAACGCCGCTTCATTCACGCAGTTATCATTATCCACTGCTTCTGTTTTTCTGTGAGTGCCTCCATGCATCACTGACTGATTTTAACACACATGACAGTTTGACCAGTCAGCCTGAAAACATTTATTTTATTTCTGTGACTTGTATTAACTCAATGTACTGTGTTTGGTTGAGATTGGATTTTTTTTTTTTTTTTTTTTGACATATATGTTTTTTTATTCATCTATTTCCAGATGTTTCAGCGAATGGTTTGAAGCTACATTTCAACCGAAGGGAAAATATCAACACAGCACTGGAAATGACATGTAAAGTGACAGTATATCATTTACAGTCAGAAAATGTGAAGACGATTCGAATGCTTGAAGTCTAGTTAATACATAGTGTTTGCATGGTGAAAGCTGAGTTTGAAGATGAATATTTTTAACCCATAAAGACCCAGACATCCACCTTTGACCAAAACCATCTACTGATGTAAACTGTTTAATGCCTGTAGATCCATTAATCCTATCAATACATGTAAATAATTGGTGTAAAAATCACTTAAGAAATGTTAAATAGAGATTAAAAAAAAAATGTATTTGGGAACTGACACAAAAGTCAAAATCATCTACTGACATAAACTGTTTAATCCCTGTTGATCCACTAATTCATGTAAACAATTGGTGTAAAATGCAGTTTGTCATCAGATATGACCCATTTGGACATTCAGAGGCTCCGTAGTTACCATGGAAACACAGTCATCTTCTACAACAGGGGTGTCAAACTCATTTTAGTTCAGGGGCCACAACCTCCCAATATGATCTGAAGTGGGCCGGACCCGTGAATTAATAACATAATAATATATAAATAATGCCAACTCCAAACATTTTAATGTGTTTTATAGTGAAAAAAGTTAAATTACATTATGGAAATGTTTACATCTATGAACTGTCCTTTTAAAAATGTGAATAACATGAACAACCGTGAAAAAAAAAGAAATTTATTAAGAAAAGTAAGTGCAATTTTAACTATATTTTGCCTCTACTTATTATTTGTAAATGTACATTACAACTTACAGATCACAGTGGATCTGCAAATTTACAAAATATTTGAGTAACTGGCAGAATATTAGTAAAATTGCACTTACTTCTCTTAACACATTTCTAGTTTTTCATATTTTTTTGTGAAAAGCTAGTTTGTAAATTTACACATTTTCATGTAATTTCACTTTTTTACACTAAAACAGAGGAAAAATTTGGAATTGTTATTATTTGTAGGTTTTTATGATAGTATTTTACTGATCTGACCCATTTGAAACTAAAGTAGGGCTTTTTATGACCCCTAAAGTAAAACGATTGACAGTTAATATCTTCAGTGTTATTTTTGCATTTCACAAATTCATCCTAAGGGCCAGATTGGACCCTTTGGTGGGCCGGTTTTGGCCCCCGGGCCACATGTTTGACACCTGTGTTCTACACCATTGATTCACCAGTAAAACCCATGGTGTCTGATCAATAACAGTGGATGGAGACACTAGTTTATGTTCAGATATTGATATATTTTGCTGAAAAAGTCACTTTTTCTTCAGTTTTCTCTGTTTCTGATATAATACCCTTCAATTTTAATCTGATCTTAAATAAACAGCTACATGATCAGTAAATTAACCCTTTCAGGCATGAATTATAAGATCCTTAATCAAGATTTTTATTTGTGAGTGTTTTTATTCCTCAAGGCGTTAAAAAAAAACAATGCCATTGAAATAGTTTTTATGAACCCATTTTTCATGGAGTTCCAAAAATGTCCACTCAGCTGGACACCATGCATTAAATTTTTGAAGCAAAGAAACAGATTTACTGATATACTGTGTCAAAACTATGAAATGAAAACATTTGAATGCAGCTAATCTGATGTTTTGTCACATTTTATCATACACTAATACTAGTTATTGCTCACTTCATGGACATAATATGCAAAAAAAAAACACAAAAACCTTTTAATTACAGTTTAATAACAATAACAAGTAATTGATTTACTCTCAAACTCTTGCCTAATTCAAGCAAAAAAAAATCTGCCAATGGAACAAGTGAAAATTATCTTGGTAAGATTTCTTGAAATAAGAATTTGCAGATCTATTGTCTAAAAATCAGTTCTTATAGCTCACTGAAAAGTTCCTTTTTAGTTGATTCTGTCTTATTTTAAGCGTGATAAGATATTTGGACTAGAAATGAGAAAAATACACTTGGTCAGAGTTAGATTTTTGCAGTATGAGTGTCCAGTGTGTTGGCTGATATGGAACTAAAACAACAAAATCCATGAATATACAAGAGAACAGCTGTCCACTGTAGTGACCACTATGTATGAAAGGGTTAAATATGGGAAAACACCTCATTTTCAATAAAAAAATAAAAAATTCTGTATATTTTCCCAATAACACAAAGCATCAAAGCACCCATACAAACCATTCACACCACTTTTTTAGTCACCTCACACAGTCAGATTTGCATAATCATCCATTTTTTACATGAACTAGTGTATATTTGTATACACTTTATATATTTACTACAAATACAATCATTAATACAAGTGATAATATCTCCTAATAATGATAGTCTGAATTAATTCATGACAATAATATCTTATTTTATGCATTCTTCTATAATATAACTAGATATACACTTAATCAGTTTATGTTCAATTAATGATAGATTTACTGAAAAAGTCACTTTTTCTTCTGTTTTCTCTGTTTCTGATATAATAACCCTCAACTTTAATCTGAGCTTTAATGAACATCTACATGATCAGTGAATTAAATATGGGAAAATACCTGATTTTCACAAAAAAAAAAAAAAAAAAAAAAAAATCTGTATATTTTCCCAGTAACACAAAGCACCCATACAAACCATTCCCATCCACTTTTTTAGTCACCTCACACAATCAGATTTGCATAATCATCCATTTTTATATGAACTAGTGTATATTTATATACACTTTAAATATTTACTACAAATACAATCATTAATACATGTGCTAATATCTTTTAATCATGATAGTCTGTATTAATTCATGACAATAATATCTTATTTTATGCATTCTTCTATAATATAACTAGATATACACTTAATCAGTTTATGTTCAATTAATGATAGATTTACTGAAAAAGTCACTTTTTCTTCTGTTTTCTCGGTTTCTGATATAATAACCCTCAACTTTAATCTGAGCTTTAATAAACATCTACATGATCAGTAAATTAAATATAGGAAAATACCAGATTTTTCACTCGAATGATGCAAAATGCAGAGAATAATATAATAAATAGTGATAAATCACTGAAGAAATGTTAAATAAAGAGAAAACTGCCACAAAAGTAGCATGGGGTCTTTATGAGTTAATGATGAATCCAATCCAACAGCTTCAACTCATGGGTTTATGACATTTCCTTCACCTTGTAGTTGTGGAAACACCATGTTGCTGGAGGGATAAGGAGGATAACATGACTGAATTATTAGTTCTTCTCAAGCCTTTTCTTCGCCAGGAATTTCTAAGATCGTTGAATTGTTTTAAAGGTTTTAAAAGGTTAAATGTGTGTTTTTTGTTGTTTTTTTTTCCTGGGTTAAAGAGGTGTTACCTTTAGGCTCCGCCCTCCCTCATTACACAAAAACATATGACCTGAGAGAACCATAGCAGTTATTCCATCTGAGAGAAGGAGGGAGTACAACAGCAGAAAAACTCAACATGAGATGCGACCCAGATACAGCACAGTTCCTTAAAACAGGTGTTTGTTCCATCTCTGATGCACTTAGCTCTTAGATCTAACTGTCACTTCGTATTCGCTGTAATCACACATCATCCCATCTGTGAAAGGTGTAGATGCAAATAAGAAAAGCACAAACACACCTGAGATCCTACCAGTGAGCTCAACGCGCTAACATAAGGGTCTTTACATCTAAGGAAAAGGAAAAGGACAATGACCTCATACCAGGAAAACAGGTCATCTGCACTTAGTTTATAAACCATCATTGTTATAGGAAGGAGTTTTACAGAGTCACAAATGAATATTTATGGTATATGTCAAATATGACCCATTTGGACGTTCAGAGGTTCCATAGTGAACATGAAAAAACCGTCACCTTCTACAACATTGATTCACCAGTAAAACTCATGGACTTGAATCAGTGACAGTGGATAGAAACACTTGCTTTTATGTTCAGTTAATGATGTATTTTACTGAAAAAGTCAGTTTTTCTTCTGTTTCTGATATAATAACCCTCAATTTTAATCTGAGCGTTAATGAACATCTATATGATCAGTGAATTAAATATGGGAAAATACCTGATTTTCACTAAAACAATGCAAAATGCAGAGAATAATATTGCAATAAATGGTGATAAACCACTTAAAAAGTTCAAATTCATTTGGGAACTGACACAAAAGTGACATCCACCATCTGCCAAAATCATCTACTGACATAAACTGTTTAATCCCTGTTGATCCATTAGTCCATGTAAATAATTGGTGTAAAATACAGTTTATCATCTTTTCATGGTCATCAGATATGACCCATTTGGATGTTCAGAGGCTCCGTAGTTACCGTGGAAACACCGTCATCTTCTACAACATTGATTGACCAGTAAAACCCATGGAGTTGGATCAATGACAGTGGATGGAGACACTGGTTTATGTTCAATTAGTGATAGATTTTACTGAAAAAGTCACTTTTTCTTCAGATTTCTGTATTTTGATACAATAATCCTCAACTTTACTCTGAGCTTTTAAGAACATCTACATGATCAGTAAATTAAATATTGGAAAATACCTCATTTTTACTAAAAAAAAAATACAGAAGATAATATTGCAATAAATGGTGACAAATCACTTAAGGATGGTTAAATATAGAGAAAAATTCCTTTGTGAACTGACACATAAGTTGCTCTGGGTCTTTATAGTACCGTATAGTACCACCTGTGTGTTCTGTCTCTGTCCGTGGTGCTGAATGATTTCATTAAAAGAGCTAAAAAATATTGTATTCCAACCCTATGTATGTAAAGGCTTAGACTTCGTTCAGCTGTAAACATGTCAAAAAGGCTGATAAATGAATCAGAAATAAAAACCTAGCAAATCACATGAATTATTTTACTGTTTGAACTTAAATTATTCATTAATGATCATTAATGCAACATCACATGCAATCAAATTTGACACCAGTCGTGCATTTCAGTAACTGCTGCTGGAACTACCCTTGCTAATGTAATGATTGCTTTTAGGATTATAAATGATAGATTTTCTTCAAGGATTTGCTCTTTTCTCAAAGCCATTGCAGACAGTACATAGGGAAAACCAGCTTGTTCAATCCTCTGATGTCAATGCTGATCGTATGATTCTATTCCCACTTCGGCCTTGGAAACACATGTATGTTTTGCACCAGAAAAATGACTACGTGTTGAGCTCCAGTGGCTCCAGTCCAAGCAGAACCTGGGTGAACTCCTTCTGTTCTAGGCAGGATGGAGCCCCAGCCTCTGCAGACTCAGCCCACTTTGATGGAGACACCCAACTCACCAGGGACCTTCTGGTAGAATATGGACATGAGCAAACAATAGAAGGCTTCCTTTAGTTTTCTAGGTTTTTTTCACCAAAGGTTTTTTTTTTTAATAAAATTTTAATATTGTAACAATCATAACTGTACAATTGAATATACATAAAATAAAAAAAAAACATTATGTACCCTAACCCTGATGCACCTCATACTCCAACAAAAATATAGAAACGTATACATCTAAAATGAATATATAAAATGAAATTAACTAAACTAAACTTATATATGTGTGTGTGTGTATATATATATATTCTTAGTTACAATGAGAAATTGTTTGTGTCCATATTTTTAATACGTAATAAGACAGGCCGCCACATTGCATAGAATTTTATTTTACCTTACCTTACTTCATCTGGTCTTATCTTATTTTACCTTACCTTATCTCATTGTCTTATATTAGTTTACCTTACCTTACCTCATCTTGTCTTATCTTTTTTTTTTTTTGTCTTATCTTTTTTTTTATTTTTTACTTTACCTTACCTCATCTGGTCTTATCTTTTTTTTTTTTTTTTACCTTACCTCATCTTGTCTTATCTTATTTTACCTTACCTTATCTCATCGTCTTATATTAGTTTACCTTACCTTACCTCATCTTGTCTTATCTTTTTTTTTTTTGTCTTATCTTTTTTTTTATTTTTTACTTTACCTTACCTCATCTGGTCTTATCTTTTTTTTTTTTTTTTTTTACCTTACCTCATCTTGTCTTATCTTATTTTACCTTACCTTATCTCATCGTCTTATATTAGTTTACCTTACCTTACCTCATCTTGTCTTTTCTTATTTTACCTTATCTCATTTTGTCTTACCTTATTTTACCTTACCTTAAATTCACTCCAAAAACAGAAGTGACGTCTCTGAAATCCTAAATAAATCACTTAGAAAAGGTTCAATATAGAGAAAAAATATCTGGAAATTTCCACTAAGGCATCTGTGGCTTTTTAAGGGTTAATCTGACCACTTAAAACAACAAATATCTTCATCTTTGTGCTCTTTTTAGTTCAATTATTGCTCAAACCTCCTAATTACATTTCAGATTTTTTGTGGAAACAGGGTTTGTTCATCTGCTGCAGATATTCAGACTTTCCAACACATTCCAAATAAAAAAGTTTGAACACACCGAGCCCCTTTTTAGACTGAGTAATGACGGAGGAGCTGTGAATAATGGTGCGATGCGAAACAGCTGAAGTCAGCGGCTGATTGTAATCAGGACGTGATAGAACTCCAAGCGTCCGGTAAAGGCCCGGTTCCTTTGGGAGCACAGACGTGTCCTGGACGCCGCCGTTGTATCAGATCCTCATTCCCTTCCATTTACACTGACGTCAGCCGTTCCCAACCAAATCGTTATTCACACATTGGGTTTTTTTTTCTCATTATTTCAAAATTGCTCTGTCATATAAAATGTGTAAGTGAAATAAAAAAAAAAATAAATAAATGGAGAGAAGACTATGTACATACTGTGTATGATAGATAGATAGATAGATAGATAGATAGATAGATAGATAGATAGATAGATAGATAGATAGATAGATAGATAGATAGATAGATAGATAGATAGATAGATAGATAGATAGATAGATAGATAGATAGATAGATAGATAGATAGATAGATAGATAGATAGATAGATAGATAGATGTGTACGTATATGGGTGTATATATGTATGTATATATATGTGTGTATGTAAATGTGTGTATGTGTATATGTTGTTGGTTTAGATCAGGGGTCTCAAACTCATTTTCTTTCAGGGGCCACATTCAGCCTGATTTGATCTCAACTGGGCCAGACCAGTAAAATACTAGCATAATAACCTGTAAATAATGACATAATATAATAATGACAATATAATAATGACATAACATTTCATAATTTAAGGTTATTTTTTGCACGAAAACAAAGACAAAAATTTGAAGTTGTTAATTCAAGATTTTTTGCTTAATTCATGATTTTTTGCTAAATTTAAGATTTTTTGGCTTAATTCAAGACATTTTTTACTTAATTGAAGATTTTTTTTTTTCTTAATTCAAGATTTTTTCTAAATTCAAGCAAAATTTTTTTTGCTTAATTCAAGATTTTTTGCTAAATTTGAGATTTTGTTTTGCTTAATTCAATATTTTTTTTACTTAATTGAAGACTTTATTTTTGCTTGATTCAAGATTTTTTCCTTAATTCAAGCATTTTTTTTGCTTAATTCACAATTTTTTTTTGCTAAATTTAATTTTTTTTTGCTTAATTCAAGGTTTTTTCCTTAATTCAAGCTAATTTTTTTTTGTTTAATTCAAGATTTTTTGCTAAATTTGAGATTTTTTTTTTTTTTTTTGCTTAATTCATGATTTCTTTTACTTGAAGACTTTTTTTTTGCTTAATTCAAGATTTTTTTCTTAATTCAAGCAAAAATTTTTTTGCTTAATTCAAGATTTTTTGCTAAATTTAAGATTTTTTTTTGCTTAATTCAAGATTTTTTCCTTAATTCAAACTAAATTTTTTTTTGCTTAATTGAAGATTTTTTCCTTAATTCAAGATTTTTTTTTGTTTAATTCAAGATTTTTTGCTGTATTTAATTTTTTTTTTTTTTTTTTTTTTTGCTTAATTTAACATTTTTTCCTTAATTCAAGCTTTTTTTTTTTTTTTTGCTTAATCCAATTCAAGACTGTGGAATTTTTGCACTTTGTAAAATCCTCCCATGGGCCGCATTGGAACCTTTGGCCTCATGTTTGGCCTCATGTTTGACTCCCCTGGTTTAGACAAAGGGGTCAGAGCTAATAAGCTATGCTTCTTCTCACTCCTTTTTGAATATGACGTTTTTTCTTTTTCTTTTTGCGTATATCATTATTTTATGCTTCCTTGAATTTTCATTTCTATATTATGTTGTGCAAAGAAGTCAGTTAGTAGCAATCAGGAAGCTTGTGTCATTTCCATATTCGAAATAAATCAATAATAAAAAAAAAAAAGAATAAATACATTTTTTTTTAAAAACTACAAACATGTCGGATTACGTAACAGAATTTGCTCATCATCTCCAAATACAACTTCTTCTTTCCTCCTTATTTTCTATCCTTCATTCCTAGTTTTCCTTCCTACATCCTCTTTTTTCCTTCTCTTCCTCCTTTATGTAATTTATCTTCCCCCTCCTCCTTTTCCTCCTCCTCTTCCTCCTGTTCCTTCTTATCTTCTCCTCATCCATCTTCTTTATAATCTCTTCCATCTTTGTTTGTATCTGTCTGAAAAACATGATGAATTGATATCAATTCATCATGTTCTTCTTTTTTTTTTTTTTTTTAGGTTTTATCTTTCCTTCCTTCCTTCTTCATCACCTCTACCTCCTCTTCCTCATCTTGATGTTCCTCTTCCCTTCATTCTTCATTTTCATCTATATCTCCATCTTCTTTCCTTCTCTATTTCTTGTCTTCTCCCTTTTCTCTTTTCCTTCATTTTCACCTGTTTCTCTTCATTTTCTCTTCATCACCTTCCCTATCCTCCTCCTCCTCTTCTTCAGTCTCCTCCTCCCTTTCTTCATCCATCACTCTTCTCTGTCTTCCTATTTTCCCAAAGTTCTCATTATCTTTTTATCCTTTCTTTATCCTATCCTTTTTTTCTCTCCAAATCAATCTCCTTCCACTGACTGTACATATCCTGACCGATGAAAATTAAATTCTCTCTTTGTGCAGTAATCTACACCTGGCTTTTCTGCCTCCGTCCAGAATAATTTACATTATATAGCCTAAATGTCATCTAAAATTGTTTATTTGCAACATAGTATAGTAAATTATTACATGATTAAAAACAAATTAATTTTAGCAAAAAAAAGGGAAAAAAAAGCCTCCGTTTTGAATGTCTGGGGTCACCAGAAATGTGTGATGTTAAAATGGGGTCACGAACCATAAAAGGTTGGGAACCACTGGTTTACAGTCTTGCATATTATTTTATCTTTTCACATTATTTATCCTACGATATTTATTTTCATTATTTCCAATGTCAGTTGCATTACTCTCATGCTATTTCCAGTACTTAATTCTATTTTTTTTTTAACAAACATTCCTAGTTGCAATACTTCCGTTTGTTTTTGTTTTTTCTTATGTAAATAATTGTGCCTTCTTACTGTTACTGTTATGACCATGGGTGACAAACCTTTTTATTCAGGAATGCATATCTATAATCTCCCCATGTCTATGCATGTTCACCTGTTTTAACTGTCTTTTTTTTTTTAATGTTTTTTCTGTCTTACTTGCTTTCTATTTTTATTTTCTGACTTCCCTTTCAGTCGTATTTATTGTATCCCAGTGGCGGCTGCTCGTCTTTCAGACAGGGAAGCTCATTGTCGGCTTACATCAAAAAAAATTGTCAAGTTATTTAAACATTAATTCGGCCCTCCGTTCCTTTTTAAGAAAATGGTCAGTGACCTTATCGTACCAAGTAGGTGTCTTTTCCAGGGACTTGATAGCTAGTTCACTCCGACCTAGCCAACAGTATGATTGATTTAACTATCTACAAAACGATATTAAACTCAAACAAGAAATTACTAAATTATGTAACTGAAACAAGAAAACGTTGAAATTATGTTAAATTGAAACAAGGAAGTACAATGAGTGTGTTTTATTTACAGTGCAAGAAATGAACAAGTAATTTCATAGTGGTTTCTCTCTCCATTTCACAGCAGAATGTGTGACGGTATTAAACTGAACTGTGTCAGTGAAGGAGTAGATCTCAAACTAGCTGTCAATCAAACAGGATTCAGCCTTTGGACTGATCCTCCAATCAGCACGTGGAAGCCCGGCCGAGCTCCGCCCACAGCTCCATTCACCCCAGAGATGCCGGGCATCTGGGGGCGGGACAACATCATGGCATTTATCCAATTACCGTCCAGTTTTGAGGCAATGAAAAAAACTGTTCCACTCAGTCCCATTGAAGTGCATGGACGCTGAGCGTCTACGGACAAATGCACTGAGCAGAGATCGAATGAGAAAACAGAGACACAGGAATGTATGAGAAGTGAACAACATGGAGTCTGTTGATCTGTGATAAAGCTGATTCTGAACGAACTCGTCTGTGAGATGAACGTGTTCTAACACATTTGTAGTCAATGAAATGTCAACACAACCGTACATATTTATTAATAATAATAATAATAATAATAATAATAATAATAATAATAATAATAGCTTTATTTGTATAGCACCTTTTAAAAACAGAGTTTACAAAGTGCTTTGACAGACAAAGTAAAGAGCACAACAGCAGGATACAAGATGCAAGTAAAAACACTAAAACAGAAGCAACACAATAGGACAGATGTGTACAACGATGCAGAAACATGACACTTCGAATAAATTAAATGAATCGGAATAAAGAGGGCAGGGATAATGTAACATCATGCTGTCAAATCAATGCAAAAATAAAGGAGTGAGATAAAACAACATCATGTATGAGAATATAAACCAACAATCAAACAGGATAAGATTCAAATTTTAAAAAATTTAAAATTAAAAGGGACAAACATCACATAAAAGCAAGTCTATAAAAATGTGTTTTAAGAAGTGATTTAAAAGATATCACTGATTCCACAAGCCTTATCTCCTGGGGCAGGCCGTTCCAAAGTGGAGGGGCCCTGATGGAAAAGGCCCGGTCCCCCTTAGATTTAAGCCTGGACTTTGGAACAGCCAGGAGCCCTCTGCCCCCCCGAGGATCTAAGGCTGCGTACTGGCTCGTAGTTAACTAGCATCTCATCTATATAACTTGGGGCCAGACCCATTCGGGCTTTAAAAGTGATCAGTAAAATCTTAAAATCAATTCTAAAACACACAGGGAGCCAATGGAGGGATGCCAGGATAGGGGTTATGGGATGTCGCCTGTTAAAACCAGTGACCAGTGATATTTGACCATTTAATTTGAGTAACTTTAGAGCAAGCTGAGCTTCTCTTACAGTCTGTGAGAAATCACCTCTGGTGTATCCTGCCTGTAGCACTGAGGTTTGGAGATGAAAATGTAAAGTGCATTATAAATAAAATAATAATAATAATATTTTTTTTTTTTTTTTTTTTAGTTTAGTTTATTTGAAAGGGGACAATGCAATTTCATTAAACACATGGTTACACATGGTTAAAAAAAAGCCAGAATTAGCCAGAAGGCTAGTTTTCATCTGTAGTCCCCTGGCCAAGTTTTAAAAAGGCAGTAAAAAAAAAAAAAAAAACATTTATAGGAGAAAGACATGGTTAGACACTTGATAGGGCACTAATGTAACAAATAACATATACATAACAGACTGTAAAGGGAGCACAAAACACACAACACCTGTACAATATAATACAAGATACACATTCAAACACTACTATTATTATTATTTGTGGTGACATGTAAGTTCTTGCACTAAACTGCAGAGCTCTACCTCAGTTTCGCTGTACTTTTATGGTGACAATAAAGACATTCTGATTTTCTTCTTCTGTTTATTGCTTTTTCTTCTCTTCTTTCCTCCTCCATCCCCCCACTCCCCCCCCACCCCCCAACTCTGTGCCTCCTCGCTGCCTCTCCACAGTCACTACATCCCCCCCTCCCTCTCCCTCTCTCTCTCTCTCTCTCTCTCTCTCTCATAAAGCCGTACAGCAGATCCTCCGCTGGGCTTTTACGCGCCGTGCGTAAAGCCCTTCACCGCCGTTGGCCGCATCCAGAGCGCACGGACACACAGACCAAGTGGACGTGTTTTGGTTCTGGTCACGCAACAGACACTTATATTTTTCCTTCTTTTCTTCGTGGACGTAGTTTTAAAGACAGCTTTTTGGGTTTTGTGTTTTTTTTTCTCTGGCAGGACGAGGAGCGGACTGTTCTAGAGTCAAAACCCGTTGGATTTAAACTCCAAACCGCGTCGTTTCTTTAACTCCCCGAGCTTGTTTTTCTGTTTTATTTTATTTATTTTATTATTTTTTTGAGCCTCCGTCATGGGATCCGTCCGGTCTGGGTGGCACGAGCAGAGGACAGAGCCGGGACCGGTGCGCGCTGCCCGGGCACGAGCTACGTCTTAACCCGCCACGAGGAGAAACGAAGAGAGAGGGCGCGAGAGACGTGGAGGTCAGTGGGTCACCCGCACACACACACACGCGCACACACACAGGCTACTGCACGTGCATCCTGTAGGTAGAGACGAGGTGTCATAGCGCACGTGGACGCACGCGCACACTGTGGTAGAAGACATTAACATTAAAACCCAAAAGTCAGCATTAAAATAGTGAAAAAAATCAAAGCTTTTTCGGTTTTAAGCTGCAATATTAAAGGAATTTTGTAGATTGGCTAACACAGACACAAACTTTGATATTTTAGTGGCATTTAAAAGAAAAAAAAAAGGCTAATAAATGTTAAAATTAATTTTCTTTCTGACAAAAACAGCAGGTTTACAAGTTTTTCCTGTTGTAAATGAAATTATTTTGACTCTAGTTTTTTTTTTTTTTTTTTATTCAGACAAAACAGTTGAGAATCACAGTTACATTCAACCCCTAATGGGATGGATTTGAATAATTTATTTGGTATCAGAACAGTGTAGTATAACTCTGTTGTAAGAGACACATGAATACTGCTGCTGTGAGTTTGAGCCGTGGCTGATTTTCAACTCTTTTTTTTTCCTCCCTGTTGGAGTTTCACATCATACAGTTTAGTGTACGTGGATAGTTTGATGAAGTCCATGTGAAGGTCAATATGGGTCAAAACACAGTAATGTCCCGTCAGAGAGCCAACTTTAATAGATTGCCATTCCAACATTTAGCTCAATGTAAGTCGTTGTTTTGGATAATCCCTTATAGTCCAATTTAAGCAAAAATTTATTTAAAAGTAAAAATGTGGGTCAATTAGCAATATTATTCTGTCAAATTGTCACTAAAATGTCCCATTAGAGAGATTTCGAATACCGTGTTTTGACCCTAATAGTATATAAGTGTTTTAGTGACTGGCTCTTACTTAAGTCATGAAAACACAAATATATGTTTAGTGTCTAAAAGTCCAAAATAATGACCCTAATGTGATGGTTTTTAGCTTTAAAGTCCATACAGTTCACATGAAAACTGACAGTCTGTGCAGAGTTCCTAGCGCTTGCTGCCTTTCAGCTGTTTACGATCACACATCATACATTTAAATGGGCATAGATTGGCGATATTGATCTGCAGAACCATTAACAGTTACATGAACAGACAACCTCAACACTCTACACAAATACATGTGTGTTTTAATGCCTTTGACGTTACTTTCGATGAATAAAACTACTGATAGTGTTGTCAGGTTGTTTAAAAGCTGTTATAACGGTTAAAAACATGTACAGTCGTGGAAAAAATTATTAGTCCACCCTTGTTTTCTTCAATTTCTTTTTCATTTTAATGCCTTGTACAACTAAATGTACGTTTGTTTGGACAAATATAATAATAACAAAAATAGCTCATAGTAGTTGAATT
Source organism: Sphaeramia orbicularis (assembly GCF_902148855.1). Taxonomy (NCBI): domain Eukaryota; kingdom Metazoa; phylum Chordata; class Actinopteri; order Kurtiformes; family Apogonidae; genus Sphaeramia; species Sphaeramia orbicularis. Next base: position 36,726,305 of record NC_043974.1, on the reverse strand, counting down.
TCAGAGCTGATATCTAACCATTTTCCATGTTTTCTTGATAATAACCAAAATCACTTCAGTTCTTACATCAGTATCTATGGCATTGTACTGACAAAAACAGTGCTTTTAGGCATTCCATGTTTTCTTTTCTGTCTGTTTTAGTCACATTAAACACACAGGAGTTAGTACTTGATTGCATAACCACTGTTTTTGATTACTTTTGATGGTCTAATTATTTTTTCCGTGACTGTATTTCTATAAAATAAATACAATTTAAAGGTTGAAACAATAGCCACAAAATGAAATTTAGGAACATTCCAGTTTAACACAGACTGGTTTGTGACAGTTAACAGTAACACGAGAAAACAACATTTGTAGTATTTTTAATGATTGGTTCTAAAAAGTGTCACAACAAAGTCATGAAAACACTTTCTCTAATGTTTCTTTAGACAAAAATACCTGATAGAGGTGTTAGAAATAGAAGAAAGTATCAATTTCATGATATATCGCAATATTTCATTTCGATATTAAAAAATGTGTACTGATATTTTTAGATATTTATTCAAATGAAGACATGGTGGAGGTGTATTTTTGTTTTTTTGTTTATATTTTTAGGAATCCTGTATATGACAAAAGTAGTATTGTGATCCTGCAGGTCATACATGTAGTTTTTTTGAAAATAATAACACTGATTTGTTAAATAATGGTAAGTTCAAGCATCCTAAAAGCACTTTTTACTGTCTGACAGAGGTAGATGTTAATTTTCCAGGAAATAATAAAAAACAAACAAACAAGCAAAACAAAAAAATATCGCCTTATTAACAGTATTGTGATATATTGCAGTATATCATATTGTGATCCTATCTACAGTCTGAGAGACGTAGATATTAATTTTCCAGGAAATAATTTAAAAAAAGAAGCAAAACAAAAAAATATAGCCTTATTAACAGTATCGTGACATATTACAATATATCATATCGTGATCCTGTTTACAGTCTGAGAGACATAGATGTTAGTTTTCCAGGAAATAATAACAAAAAAAAGAAGCAAAACAAAAATAAATATTGCCTTATAAACAATATCATGATATATTACAATATATCATATCGTGATCCTACTATTGTGATTGGTATCATATTGCCAGATTCTTGCCAATACACACCCCTAGTTAGAACTTGCGTAAATGCTGTTAAAATGCTTCCAACCAGGTTTCTTTTTCTTTACATGTACAATATAAAGGTTTGTCTCTGAGGGAATGATGTGTTTATGACTATTTTCTCGTCATATAAACTATAATATTGTAATTTATATGACCTTTAGGGACTACGCAGCTGAACATTGTTGCAGATTAAACATAAAAACTGATGCTCTGAATTTTCTAGTGGCTGATTTTTTACTGCTTTTCCGCTGTGCTTTTACAGTCACACATCAAACATCAACATGTGCATGGATTGTTTGGTAATACCGATGTGAGGAAACGTCGACTGTAGCATGACAAACAACGGCACTTTCATCATATTCTGAGTCTAGCCGCAAAAAACACAAATGAATCTAATTTTACGGGTCTTTAATGTTGCGTCAACTGAGTGAAATAAGTCATAGAAGTGTCACAAGTTGAATAAAAGCTGTTAAAATTGTTACAGATGGGCTTCCTTTGCTTTAGGTCCATTATGTAAAGGTTTATCTCTGGGGAAATAATGTGTTTATGAGTCTATTTTCTTCTTGTATAGACTAAATAATAGCATTTCACTTGAATTACGGGAACTGCGCAGCTAAATGACTTTGCCGACAAGCATGAAAAGTGATTCTCAGTGCAGAGAACATGTAGCGGCTGCTGAATGATCTATTAGGTGATATGGATCTGAGGAGTTGACAGTAACATGAGCGAGCAACGGCAAATCTCACTATAATCTGACAGAAGTATGTCATTAACACTAGTTGACACAGACAAGTTGTCAGGTTTATCCACCGTAAAACTGGAACTAAAGCACAAATGCAGATGTTAATACCATATGTGTCTGAAAAATGTGTAAAGAGCTGAAAACAAGCTTATTTTAGGAGATCTTTAACCCATAAAGACCCAAACAGCCACCGGTGACCAAGAGCATCTACTGATCTAAACTGTTTAATACCTGTTGATCCACTAATCCTATCAATCCATGTAAATATTTGTGGTAAAATGCAGTTTTTCTTTCTTTCATTGTCATCAGATATGACCCATTTGGATGTTTAGAGGCTCCGTAGTTACCATGAAAACACCGTCATCTTCTACAACATTGATTCACCAGTAAAACCCATGGAGTTGGATCAATGACAGTGGATGGACACACTGGGTTTATGTTCAATTAATGATAGATTTGACTGAAAAAGTAGCTTTTTCTTCAGTTTTTTTCTGTTTTGATACAATAACCTTTGACTTTACTCTTAGCTTTTATGAATATCTACATCAGTGGTTCTCAACCTTTTCTGAACAAACGCCCCTATACGTCATCACAAGCCCCCCCCCCCGAAAAATTTTGTGACAGGGTGGGGGGTGTTATAGCACTCTGTAGGTAGCAACCCCCTTACCTCATCATTACATTAGCCTCCTTGTTGCGTCCATCCCCCCTCCGACACAAGCTGTTGAGGGTGGGGGAATGGGTCTGACAGGGAGGGGGTGTGGCACAGAAGACCGGGGGGGGGGTTTTGTAAGTGTCACGACGCATTCATTGATCATGTAGATGTTCCTTAAAGCTCTGATTTAAGTTGAAGGTTATTATAACATAAACAGACAAAAAAAAATTATACATAAAAATCAGGTATTTTCTTACATTTAATTCACTGACCATGTCTATAAAAGCTCAAGTTAAAGTTGAGGATTATATCAAAAATAGAGAAAATGGAAGAAAAGTGACATTTTCAGTCAAACATATCAATAACTGAACTTAAAATCCAGTGTGTCCATCCACTGTCATTGATCCAACTCCACTGGTTTCACTGGTGAATCAATGTTGTAGAAGATGACGGTGTTTCCACGGTAACTACGGAGCCTCTGAACGTCCAAATGGGTCATATCTGATGACCATGAAAAGATGATGAACTGTATTTTACATCAATTATTTACACAGATTGATAAGATTAACAGATCAGAAGTTACTAAATATTTTAGATCAGTACATGATTTGGTCATTAGTGTCTGTTTGGGTCTTTATGGGTTAAAACCCCCCGGTGTGGGGGTTGCACACACAATACATCATCAAAGAGACTCCTTGGTTGCGTAATGAGAGGTGTTCCTTTTACACAGCATTCCAGAATCATGATTCCACCTTTACCATGGCTCTGTTACTACCTCCAGAGATGTTACAAAGCCATGACAGAGATAGGATCAAATATTTCCACCATTTCGTTTACACAGATGTCGGTCTGGAATAAAGCTGAATTATTCCCGGAATGGAAGTGCTGTGTAAAAGGAGCTATAGAGTAGAGCTGCACAATATATCGTTTGAGCATCGTCATCACAATGTACATGTGCGCAATAGTCACATCTCAGGTCCTGAAATGTCAGAGGTAAATGAACTCAACATGTTCTCATCTAATGTGATGATCCACCAGTCACAATCGTTCTGAATTAGTTTCCCAAAGCAGACCACGTGGAGTGAGTCACTGGTAACAACGTTGAAAAATGAGCAACGAACAAGAGAAAATCACTGAAAACGAAGACTTGGTGCCAAAAAGAAAAGCAACATCAATTTTCTGGAATTATTTCAGCTACTAGAAGGATGATACTGAAACTCATGTTCTGGGCCGACAGTGCCTTAGAAATGTTGTCACGAGAGGAAACATAACTAATTTGTTTGATCATTTACGTCAGCACCACACAGCTATTTCATATCGCAATATATATCGCAGGGTTAAAAAAAATCGCAATGTCAGTTTTTTCCAGTATCATGCAGCCCGACTATAGAGGATAATGTTGTAATAAATGGTGATAAATCACTTAAAGGCTAAATTGAGAGAAAAATTCACTTGGGAACTGACATAAAAGTAGCACTGGGTCTTAATGGATTAAAAAAGAACTGACCAGAGTGACCAGAGACCAGTCTGTATTACTATACTGTTTAATGAGTGAATCAGGTCCATTAGTGCGTTACTGATAATGAGACACACAAACACTAATCCAGCCTAAAGCCACTGTTCTTATCCTCCTGTGATAAGACGAGCCTGTTCAAATATTAAACCATCATTTTCAGCAGAAACACTCGGCTCTCGTCCAACTTCACCTCCTCACTAATGATTCAGCTCTGAAATGAATCTAACCTGTTAGTGCGCATGCATTTTTAAGACCGGAGGTTTGTGGGAATTCTCTTTGTGTCAATCACTGTTTTGTTCTTTGAGGAGAAAAAAACTAATTCAACCATTTCATTACCATCATTTGTTTAGTTTAACTCTACTTATCTCAGTTCTTTTAGCTTGGTTTTGGTCACCACCTACTTTCTAGATTAAAGCAGTGATATTTTGCTTTTTTTAAATGGAATTATGCATTTTCAAACATTTCCCTGTGCTCTACATAAACTGTAAATGCTCTGCTTGGATCTGAATTATTCATTAATTCAACTCCACAGGTCCATCTTCAACCCTATTTCTGAGTAATGACACCTGAAAGGTCGTTTTGAGTGCTGGCCCTTTAAATGCAAATGAGCCACTTCACGCCCCACCCCCTCCAGGTTGTTGGCCATGCTTTCTACCCCGTTCAGCCACTTGCGTTTGTTAATACAACCAACAACTGAACGTTTTAGGTAACTGACTCGAAATTTGGATATATTTTTAGTTTTTACTACAACCGCTGCTGCTGACAAACAATTATATCGTACTCGGAGAAATGTTCGTTGGAAATCTTGACTTTATATGTGCAAATGTTGTGACGTAACTAGTTATAAAATGTAACAAATTAAACAGGAATTAAAACAGGTTGTAGAAATCCACTAAATTTTTGCCAAAATTAATATAAAGATAGCTTTGGAGCACCAGGAGGGTTCAAATTCAAACTTTTTAAACTATTAGGGTCCAAATACACAAATAAATGAACCAAAGACTAGGCTAATAAAAGTGGGTTTAGCAAAATGTGACCCCTTTCAGGCTTTTTAGCACTTTTTGTAAATGTATTTATGAAACATCTACCAAAAAATTGTTTGTTTTTTTGCTATGACTATATCCTGTCAGTGAACCCTAACCGAGATTTTTCAAGATGTCACTCAGTGTGACATTTCTTCAAACATATTCAACTTTTTTTGCATGCATTTGTGTGTCTTCTCGCAAATGTATGACTACAAATTCAGAACGTGTTTGATATTTTGTCCTAAATTTGTGACCATTATAAATGTACTATTTTAAGTTCAGAGATGTTTTTTTTACTGATAATTTTACCACTTCAATCTCTTTTATTTGGCGTTGAGTGACCCATCAAACAAATGTCAGCATAATTTTAGAAAAACCTTCACTATGTCGTTATTTTAAGTTTAAAAGCTAAAGTTTGACCCGTTGGAGATGAGTCTAGATCTGCCTCATTAGTCCAGCCCATTCTTCCCTCTCTTCTTGGCTCAGTTTTAGTCACCACCACTTTCTTTTCCTTCCAAATATATCTCAGACAATATTATAGGTAATGCTGAAAGCCTTTAATCTTCTCATAAATTTCCCCTTTTCTAATTTTAGCAAACATTGATTTCGCTACACATCTTATGGGTGTGGCTTATCATTATAAAAAACCATCTCAGCAGATGTGTTCTGTGTTGTATTTAGTTAAATAAAGTACTTTTCTTTGTTCAGTGAAATGGGAGAATGATTTTTTTTTTAAATTTTACATTCATTGAACCAGGTTTGAAACATATGGGGGCTTGTCCGGGATGTTAGATTGGATTTAGTTGATACTTGGCTTTAATAGCATTTACTAGCCGCCTGTCTGAGGAGAACTGTGTTATTTTTTGTTTCTGCTCTGGTGTGAAAATTAAAAAGGTAAATGGAATGTCTCTCCTGTTTTAGGTTTTAGGTGTTTTAGGTTTTTTTGTTTGTTTTCCGTGAGGCCACAGCATTTTAGCTTTGAGTACACTGCCATGATGGATGAGGTGGGTTGACATTTTATAGTTACCTGGATGGTTCAGTGGTCTCTGTTTATGTATTGTATGTCCCAAAAAAAAAAATTACAATCGGACTTTCCGCATTGATAACTTTCAAAATAATTAAACAATCTAAATGCTATTTCAGTGTATGAAACTATAACTTGTTACCTACATCTGGCAGAATACCCCATTTAATTTGGTTCAGTGGTCATGGAGAAATGTGGGTCTTTGTAAAGCATGTCATGGGTTCGTTTCTTCCAAGTTTGGCACTTTGATGCTCTTGGCGTCCATATGAATGAAAATATTTTGCTTCCAACTAACAGGGTAACTAATAAATGAATTCAAATTCTGTGCATAACATTATATTAATGGTGTGTACTCATGTGAGGTTTTGTTTTTGAAAGATGTATTGATCTCTCAATTACCTTACCAATGTTTGCAAAACTCAGAAATCTGCTTCTTTTTTGATGTAATTCCTTTTTCATTTTGTTAGTTGAAAATGAAAGGAAACAAGCAGTCACTCTTTCAAAAGAGATATTTTTGTGCGAGAACACAATGAACAACTTTGTATTTGTAAGGCATGAACACAATGGACAACACGTCTCCTTACAAAACTCGGAGGGAAAGGACTTCTGACATGTTTTACAAAGATCCACGTTTCTCTGTGACCACTGAAACAAATCAAATGGGGTTTTCTGCAAGATGGAGGTAATAAGTTATAGTTTCAGGCCCTGAAATTGCATTTTGATTGATTCTCTATCAAAGTTATCATTGCAGAAAGTCCGATTGTAATTTGTTTGGGACATACGGTACAGTACGGGTCAGTATGGTATAGTGGTGCATACTGTTTCCTCTCACTGTTTGGTGGTCAGTGTGTTTGGTTATTGCCGTGGTATCATGTCAGTCTTGGAGGAGTTTGTGCAGAATCCTCCTGAGGCCTTGTGAGAAGTTTTAACTAGGGATAGTTAAAGCTGCACTGCATTTTAGGATTGACCTCCTTGGGAAAGACCTCATTTTGTCTTTGCTAAAGTTTGGTTTGGTAAAGGCAGTTTATATTTTTTTAGCGATTTATAATGCTGTCATCTCAGAGGATTCAGTTTTTCTCCCAAATGTATGATTTTTTTGGTCGTTAGAGCACTGCATCAATCACTGAAAGTCCACAGAGAGTTTGGCTCATAAATTTTCCACTTACATCTCTGAATATTAAAGTGTTGGTTCATAAAGTATGTTTCAGAAAAGCCTTACTGTTAAGACTCGACTCTTGGTGTGGACCCAAATGCACGAGACGCAATTGTCAGTGGTCAAAAAAAAGATTTATTTTAACAAAAGTTCTCAAAGTACAAAAGATTAACAAAAAGAGAAAGCACAACGTGCTCTAAAAATTTCTAACAACAAAAGGAGAAGTACAACGTACTTTAAACAAACAAAAAGCCATGAGTAGAAAACATGGAGTTCAAGATTCTCAAGACTAGATACTTAACAGAACGCTCTTCACAAGACCACAGATAACGACGCACTGACAAGAGACAAAGGGAGCGGGGAGAATATATAAGGGAGGCAGGGATCACAAACAGGTGTGGACAATTATGAGGAGACAGCAGGTGCAGGCAATGATGGGACAGGGAAGACAAAGACAAGACTGACAGAGTGCAGACAGAACAGGAAGGAAACCACCATCACCAAAATAAAACAGGAAAAGACAAAAACCCAAAACTAAATCAACATAAACGTCGACGCATGACAGTACCCCCCCCACCAGGTCCGACTCCTGGCGGACCAGGAGAGGCAGACTGTCCAGAATGAAAGTCTCTGATGAGCTGCTTGTCCAAAATGTCTCTTGAAGGAACCCACATTCTTTCTTCTGGACCATACCCCTCCCAGTCCACCAAGTACTGGTGACCTCTGCCCCTCCGTCGGACTGCCAAAAGTCTCTTGACCGTGTAGACTAGACCCCCATCAACAGTCCGAGGCGGTGGAGGAGGCGTGACTGGAGGAACCAAAGGACTCTGGACAACTGGCTTGAGCCGGCTTACGTGGAAGGTAGGATGAACACGAAGTGACCTGGGCAGACGGAGACGCACGGATACAGGGTTAATCACCTTGGAAACTGGGAATGGTCCAACAAACCCCAACAGTTATGAATTCACCTACGTACTCAGACGTTACAGTAGTTTGACAAATTTTCCCATTAGGTGAACGTGAGTATGGTATGAAGAGTGAAAGATGACGTGTGATGGAGGGTTATTACTTTAGAACAAGTTGAACTGCTTGTTAAGGCACTTGATACAAATTGGTTAAAATTTCTAAAATAAAAGGTGGAGAATGGAGGGTGTCGTACGGTGGTCTGTTGGTGCTGGCTTTGTGTCGTCGGTGGATATGAGTCGTCACAATGTGCATCGATACATCATTTTTTTTTCTTTTACTTGGTCCCATGCTTTCCTCTCAGTGCTCATGTCTTCAGCGTGTGGTGGTGCAGCACAGAGCCCTATGAAGGCAAATGAGTTCTTCCAAAAACGCTTCCATCCAAATACACATTCCATATGGTGGCATCCAAAAAAAAGAAGACAGACAGAACTGTACATTAAAAAAAAAAAAAAAAAAAAAAATCCAAGACAGTGGGGTTGAGGGGAGGAAAACAAGGGGTACACAGGGGAATGAAGGATGGACTGATTGGCTCATGGCTTGACTTCTTCACCACTCTCACTGTGGTACTCTGCCACGTATAGGCTCTTGTCGATGATACCAGGGATGGGCTTGATCTCTGTTCCGAGCTGCTCCTCGATCCCCTTCAGGTTGAAGCGATCATCGTAAGTGATCAGGTTGATGGCGAGACCCAAGTGTCCAAAACGTCCAGATCTCCCAATGCGATGAAGGTATGTTTCTCCCAGTTTAGGGAAGTCAAAGTTGATGACAACAAAAAGAGAAAGCACAACGTGCTCTAAAAATTTCTAACAACAAAAGGAGAAGTACAACGTACTTTAAACAAACAAAAAGCCATGAGTAGAAAACATGGAGTTCAAGATTCTCAAGACTAGATACTTAACAGAACGCTCTTCACAAGACCACAGATAACGACGCACTGACAAGAGACAAAGGGAGCGGGGAGAATATATAAGGGAGGCAGGGATCACAAACAGGTGTGGACAATTATGAGGAGACAGCAGGTGCAGGCAATGATGGGACAGGGAAGACAAAGACAAGACTGACAGAGTGCAGACAGAACAGGAAGGAAACCACCATCACCAAAATAAAACAGGAAAAGACAAAAACCCAAAACTAAATCAACATAAACGTCGACGCATGACACTTAGACATGCCTTCATTTAACAACAAACACAAAATAAGGTACTGAAATGAAGTAAAAACACTTACTGTGTTTTCCGGACTATAGAGTGCACCTGAATATAAGCCGCACCCACCAAATTTTAAAAGAAACGAATATTTGTACATATATAGGCCGCACCTGACTATAAGCCACAGGTGTCCATGTTGTAACATGAAATATTTACACAGAAAGATGGTAAACAGAAAGATTTTTTAAATATTAATTTCCATACCTTAACTCACAGGTGTCAAACTCCGGTTCTCGAGGGCCAGTATCCTGCATGTTTTAGGTATTTCCCTCTTCCAGCCACACCTGGATCAAATAATGATCAGCTCATCGTCATGCTCTGCAGAAGCCTGATAATGATGTAATGGCTTCCAGGTGTGCTGGAAAAAGGAAATATCTAAAACCTGCACGATAATGACCCTCGAGGACCTGAGTTTGACACCCCTGCCTTAACTGCTTTTTTCCAAACAGTGTCTGTAACATGGCAGTAAAACAGCAGTAACACGGCTGGTTAAAAAACCCAGAAAAGTTACAGATCGCTATCTTCATCTTCCTTCTGAGCATTGAAACCACTGAAGTCATGTTCTTCAGTGTCGGAGTTGAACATCCTCAGAAAGGCTCCGTCACACACCTTCTCAGTCTCTCTTTCATTGTCGCTCTCATTGTCACTTTCGTGCAGCAGCTCTATTTCCATCTTGGACAGACACATCGCTTACTTTTAACTCAAAAGCTGCATCATATGCATTTCTTCGTGTGTTTTCCATGACGAGGGTTTGTGCATGACACACAAAATGATTGTTAAAAGTTAAGCTTAAAACTTCTCCTTTTTGCATCACCTCTTCCACCTGTCTGTCTCGCTTTTGCGCTTCCTGCTAGAGCGCCCCCTGGAGGCGTTAGTTAGCCTGTAAAAATATATACTTGAGCCGCATCATTGTATAATATTTCTAGGATTAAAGGACTGATCTGAGCAGGACCTTGAAAAACTTGTCCATGCATTCATCTTTAGTCGAGTTGACTACTGTAACAGTATCTTCTCTGGTCTGCCTAAAAAGCCAATCAGACAACTGCAGCTGATCCAGAATGCTGCTGCTGGAGTCCTCATTAAGACCAAGAGAGTGGACCACATCAGTCCAGTTCTGAGGTCTCTACACTGGCCCCCTGTCTCTCAGAGAATAGACTTTAAAATTCTCTTGCTAGCAAATAAAGCACTGAATGGTTTAGGCCCAAAATACATTAGAGACCTTCTAGTCCAGTATGAACCATCCAGACCACTCAGGTCATCTAGTGCAGGTCTGCTCTGTGTTCCCAAAGTCAGAACTAAACATGGAGAATCAGCATTCAGTTTCTATGCTCCGTATATGTGGAACAAACTTCCAGAAAGTATCAGGTCTGCTGAGAGTCTGAGTTCTTTTAAGTCAAGGTTAAAGACTCACCTGTTCACTGCTGCCTTTGACTAAAAGGCTTTTTCACTTTTTAAATTTTAGATTCTCTTTCGAAACTCTGCACTGCAACTCTTACTTTAATATGTGTATGGTTTTATATGTTTGGGTTTTATGTGTTGTTTTCTTACTTGCTGTTTTTAATCACCTTTTACATCTTTATTTTATAATGTTTTAAATGTGTTTCTTTTTCCCTTGTCGTTGTATTTCAATGCCCTGTGTGAAGCACCTTGAATTGCCTTGTTGCTGAAATGTGCTATACAAATAAACTTGTCTTGCCTTGCCTTGCCTTATAAGCCGCAGGGTTCAAAGCGTGAGAAAAAAGTAGCAGCTCATAGTCCAGAAAATGCAGTAAATTAAGGGAATATTCAACACCAGAAACTTTTTTGGAGTCTAAGCCAGAGAAACTTTGCAGTTTGAATTGCTGTGTGAGGAAAGGTCAGATCAAATGGGAAACTAAATTCAATGTCATTTGGGAGGCTTATTAAAATATATATAAATATATATATATGATGAGGGTCAGTGAGCTGACAGCTGGTGACCTACTTGTACTAATGTAAAACACTGACCACATTTTAATATCGCCTGCAGTAATGATGCATTTCCAAAAATGACTCAGAGGGTTTAGTTTGTTGATATTAAATTCAGGGATTTAAACTTTGACCCATGTCTGAATTGTAAAGAAATCGTTTCTGGCACTGTATTCATTTTTACTGCCTAAAGACCTTATGAAAAATCTAAAGCTCCATGTTTCCTTGCGATAAAGGTAAGTGCCCTGCTCTTTTTCTACCCTGTTTAAAACTCCACAGACTGTAAAAGTACTACATTTGGTACATTCTACCAGTGTTAAAGTGAGTCATTGCTGGTGCTTCAAATATATCTGGTGGCTTTTAAAGGTGTAGCTGCTGTGTGACAATAAGAGGATAGAAAAGGAGGAGGAAGGAAAGGGGAAAATAGTGTCAAGAGATTAGGAAATAAAGAAGGAATAAAAAGAGTGAAATAACAATAATGGAAAAGAAATTTGTGAGTAAAAACGACATTCTAAGTGGAATGTGAAGGAGGGCATGAAATAAAAAGGAATCAAAGATGCAGAAGAGGAAAGAAGAGAGAAGAAGAGGTCGCAAAGGGAAAAGAGGAAGGTTAGGAAAGGAAGCAAAGGAAGTGATTAATTAGAGGATGAAGCAGAGTTAGGGAAGGAGAAGTTAAAAGGAAAAGGGAGGAGGAAGAAAAAAAAGTGAAAACTAATAGAAGGAGAGAAGAGGAGGAGATGAGGAAGAATTAAAGGGAGGGAAGATGGAGTCTGAGGAAAGAAGAGCATAAAAGAAGAAAACTAAAAAAAGAGTGAAGTCATGAAAGAAAAGAAGAAAAAAGGAAGGTATGAGTAAGAAAAGGAACATTTGAGAAGAATTGAGTAAAGACAAGGATAGAAGACGTTAAGGAAGTTGAAAAGTTGAAAAAATATTAACAGAGAGTCCAAGTGAGGAAAGAAGGAGGGAAGAGTGACAACAGAAAAGGTCAACAAAAGGAAAGGTCGACGGAGCAAGTGTTAGAAAAGGAACGAAAGAATATGAAAAGATGTGGAAATGGACGAGGATGCTGTAACAGGAAAGAAGGGAGAAGAAGAAAAGGGTAGAAAATTAGAAAAGAATAGGACATGGGAATAGAAAGATGGCAAAGAAAAGGACTAATGAAGGAAGTGAGAAGAACTAAGTGTTAGAAATTCGAGAAGGACGATGACAGAAAGTAAAAAAGGTAAAAAAATAAAAAATAAAAAAAAATCAGAAAAGGGGGAAAAAAGTAGAATATAAGAGGAGGTGGAAGTGAAAAAAAGCCTAAGTCGCACTGATTACACATTAATAAGGCTCTTCTTTAATCATAAGCTTCCTTTTTCCAACACATTATACAATAAAGACAGAGGTTTTGTAAAGAAAAAAAAACATGTAAGAGAAGAAGATGCTGAGACGGGGAGGGGAGGAGGAGTCTGAGGACAAAAGAGGATGGTGGAGGAGGAATTAGAGAAGAGATAAAGGCACAAGGAAAGAGAGTAGGAGGAAGAGTAGGAGGTGGGAAGAAGAAAGGGGAGGGGGAGGGAGAGAAGAGGGGATAAGGAAGGGACAAGGATGTTTGGCAAGGAAATAAGGAAAGGAGATGATGTTGGGCTAAAAGATGAGGTTGAATCAACTCAAGTGGTATCTGAAAAATATACGATAAAATAAAGTCAAATGTTCTGTTACAGTGGGATTCAGCTCCATAGAGTCATATTTGGACAGAGATACGATAAATATTGTATTAATTCCATGCATGAAGAAATAAAAGCATGAGCAATCTTATCTAAATTAGTCTTTGAAATATGACCTCAGGAGAAAATAACACTTTCAAATCGATTATCTGCAGTTTTTAAGGTTTGCTTGGACACGAGTTGATTGATTTGATTGTTTATGTCGAATATCAACATTTTAAACCAATACAACCACAAAAATCAATAAACCTCCAGTCTCTATTTTCTTGCCATTAGCATTTGATCACATTTCTGGTCATTTTTCAGATAGTCAATATCAAACTTTGATGCTTCCACTATTCTTGTCATTTAACTGTTCCAACGCTTCATGCTCTTCCTCCATTTTCTAGAAACATACAATTTGCGACAGACTTTTCAAGTAACATGAACTTTTATGTTATGACCAAAAATAAACTCTGTCCATTTCCTAAAAGTTTTACACATTGTTGAAGTTATTTGTCGCATATTCTTCATGTTAGATAAGAATTATATGATTTGTTGAAGTCTTTGAATGAGCAGTACAGTTGGATATCATCTGCATATAAAATAATAGGCTAATAGACACTGAATTTATTGATAATCTGTCCGAGATGGATCAAATATAACATGAGCAAAATGAGGCCTAATACAGGAGCCTGAGGAACTCCACTTCACAAATACCAAGCTCCAGTCTTTATTGTCTTTCCATTAGCATTTGATTGCATTTCTAGTCTTTTTTCAGATAGTCAATATCAAACTTTGATGATTCCGCTATCCTTGTCTTTCAGTGGTTCTAACGCTTTCATGCTGTTCCTCCCTTTACTAGAACTTTTATGTTATGACCAAAAATGTACAGTGTAAGGCCACGATGTCCTTTGAGCTAAAATGGAGTCAGTTCACCCGTTAGTCCAAATGAATATTTTACTTATCATTTACTAATTTACTAATCATCTGTCCAAGATGGATCAAGTATAACATGAGCAAAATGGGGCCTAATACAGGAGCCTGAGGAACTCCACTTGGCAAATACCAAACTCCGGTCTCTATTATCTATCCATTAGCATTTGATCACATTTCTGGTCATTTTTGAGATAGTCAGTTAACTCGCCAAAACGAAACTTTGATGCTTCCACTATCCTTGTCATTCAGCTGTTCCAACACTTCATGGTCTTCTTCCATTTTCTGGAAACTTACAGTAGGCGACAGACTTCATGGCTAACATGAACTTTTACGTTATGAACAAAAATGTACTTTGTAAGGCCACAATGTCCTTTGAGCTAAAATGTAATCAGTTCACTCATTAGTCTAAGTGAATATTTTACTTATCATTTACTAGTTTACTAACCATTTACTAATAATTTACTAATCATCTGTCAAAAATGGATCAAATATAACATGAGCAAAATGGGGCCTAACACAGGAGCTTGAGGAACTCCACTTGACAAATACCAAGCTCTGGTCTCTATTGTCTTTCCATTAGCATTTGATCACATTTCTGGTCAACTTTCAGATAGTCAATGAACTCTGTCTTCCTCCAATTTCTAGAGACTTGCAATTAGAAATAGACTTTTTAGCTAACATGAACTTTTATGTTATGATCAAAAATGTACTATTTAAGGCCACGATGCCCTTTGAGCTAAAGTGGAATCAGTTCACCCGTTAGTCCCAGTGATTGTTTTTGCCAAATTTGATAACTTTACATCAAGCCATTTCTGAGGTATTGTCTTCAAATCTAATACTCTGCTGAAAACTGATAAACTGGAAATTAATGTTGGAGAGTAAATGATGAATTGAGTTCACTGACTGTTCCATAAAGGCGATATGGTGGTGAAGTGGAGAGGTCCTAGGTTCGATTCCCACAGTTTGGATGTTCTCTGTGATTATGTGGGTTCTCTCTGGGGACTCCTGCTTCCCCCCACCATCCAAAGACATGCACTAAGAGGTCAACTGGTTCAACTAAATTGCCCATAGGGGTGAATGTGAGTGTGATTGGTTGTTTGTCTCTTTATCTCGGCCTTGTGATGAACCGGCGATACATCCAGGGTGAACCTCGCCTTCACCCACAGGTAGCTGGGATAGGCGCCAGCACACCCCCACAACCCTCTTGAGAATAAAGCGGTTCAGAAGATGGATGGACGTGTTGTAAAACCGAACACTTTCATCAATAGAGACTAAACTGATGATAGACTCTCGTGTAAATAATTCACTGACTTTTTTTTTTCTTGTTCTTTTCCTTGAGCTGAAGGACATATAAACATCCCTGAGGAATTAATAAAGTTCATTTGATTGCGAGCGTCTGCGTTAACATCATGTCCATCCCGCTCGTACGCTGGGGAGGTTCTTCAGGTTATTCGGCTGGTTGGTTTGATCTGTTTTCGGAACATTTAATGAGGTCTGCTTGTGTTACAGTAGCTTTCACTGGCTCAAAGCAAAAAGTTGCATGTTGGATGTTGAGCCATGCAATTAGAGCATCCCCCCACCCCCACCCCCACCCTAAGACTACCACCACAACCCCCCCCATCAGCACCAGCACCACTACCGCTCCATTCCTTTTGTGTTAAGATAAGCAGCACTGAACCCTGGGACTTAAATTGCTCAACATCTGCAGGCCTGGTTCACTCATTAGCAGCAGATTCTTCTCCTGGTGTTTCTAACATCCTGATTGCCGATGTGAGTGTTTTTTTTTTTTTTTTTTTTTTTTTTTTTTTTTTAGTCGTTGCATGTGTGTATTGGATCTCACACATACACAGTAGAGTGGATCTTTAAAAAAACACAAGGCTTCAGCAGCGGCGGCGGTGGCTGTTCCGATCACGTGGCCACTTAAGGATGCTTGGAGGCATAGATCCAGAAAACATCGGTCGTTTACCAATCACCCGCTGAGTACAGAACGCCTTCTCACTGGTCACATGTTGAGTCTGTTTAACTAAGTTTAAATCATTAGTTTCTCTAATGTCTTTATTAGAATAGAACACTTCCATCTTGGCCACCTTCGTCTTCTTCTTTGCTCTCATTATTCTCCTCTGTGCCTCCCTCTAATTCTTCCACTTCATTTGTTTTCTCCTCCCCTTTACTACATCCTTTCATATGAGCCCCTTTTCCTCTCCTCCTCCAGGAGATCAGATATACTGCAGAGGCAAGTTCTCATAGACTGCAAGGGAAGCGCTGCTTCCCCTAAACTTATGAAAATTAAATGGTTAAATATGTACAGTTGTGTTGATATTTCATTGACTACAAATGTGTTATAACACGTTCATCTCACAGACGAGTTCATTCAGAAACAGCTTTAGGGATGCCCCGATACCACTTTTTTCCAGACCGAGTATGAGTACTTACATTTGAGAACTTGCCGATACTGAGTACCGATATGAGTACTTAACGATCCCATTCCAGTTGTTAGTTCCTTTTGTAAATGTGCTTTATTGTCGTTGTCATTAGTCTGACTGGAAAAAAAGTGCTGCTACTGACATTTAATATGTTGGAATGAGCGTTTCTCAATTAATCCACCAGGGGGCGCCACTCTTAATTAACCATACTGGAAAAATACCATGAAGAAGACTAAAGTTTTTTGAGAAGAAGAAGAAAAAAGTCAGTAATAATAAACATGGAGACGACAGAGGCAACACTAATGTGATACTAATATTGCAGCGTTTTCACTGGTAAGGTTTAAAAGCTTAGCTTCAGCAGGTAGAGAAAAGAGAAATGAGTGATAAGTTTCATTTTCACTTCTGCTGGCGGCGGTCCGCACTGCTCTGTACACCCACCAGCACCTGGTAAACAGATGGAATGTACGCAGAGGACGGACAGAATGGTGCGTTCGTATCTGTCTGTGTCTTTAACGTTACTTGCAGTCAGCGTTACTTTCATCACCGTCATTTATTTTGAAAAATCTCCACACTCTTCACACTCCCCACACATTATTCCACCGCCGCAAACCTGCTGCACTGAACTGTGAATGTCACACGGCCGTAAGTGGTATCGGCGCATTTGTATCGGATATCTTTTATGAGTACGAGTACGAGTACACACACTGAGTACTGGAGCCGATGCCGATACTCGTATCGGTATCGGAGCATCCCTAATCAGCTTTATCACAAACCAACTGACTCCATGTTGTTAAATTCTCATACATTCCCATTGCACTGTTTTCTCATACGATCTATGGTCAATGGATTTGCACGTACACGCCTGGCGCCCATGCACTTCTATGGGACTTCATGGAACAGTTTTTTTCACTGCCAAATGGACACTGAATGGACCATAAACATCTGTGCTTTGTTACAGGACATTGTTTATGCACTTGTCATTGTGGGCTGTGCATAAAGGTTGAACATCCCTGTCAACTAGGAGGCACCTTCACATTTACATTCATTCAAGGTCCTGTTATTCAAATGACCAAATCACTTGACTTCCTCACTGGAGTACAGAGCTCTTAAACGTTGGAAAAGGTCACAGGAGAAGCTCCCTTTAAGCATTCCTCATACTTCACAGTACTTGGGAGGACTCATTCACATTATTTAGCACCGTATTACCGGAGTCTCTAAAATTTGAAAGTTAAAGCTACAATTTAGCACAGCCCTACTGGCCTCTACTTTTAGTTTAAACAACACTTGCAAGTTTTAAGTGGTTTATAAAGCTGACAGATGTTCTAGCTCTGTTAGCTTAGCTCTGGTTTTAGACAGAAAACAGCCACAAATTACCTCCATTTTCTGTACAGATAGGCCCAATCCCAATTCACCCCTTACCCCTAACCCCTGAAATGGAGTTGCAAGGGGTAGGGGTTGAAATATTCCCCTATGAAATGGGACAACCCTTCGAGACCTGGTACGTCATTGATGCCGCTATAAACAGATGCGACAACTCGGTTTCCAAAATATTTCACCATGCCATCAGCAGCTGTATCTGTCTCTGTTTTTTTTTAACCTTTATTTAACAAGGAAGTCCCTTGAGATGAAATCTCTTTTTCGAGGGAGACCTGACCAAGAGGCACATCAGTACAATACAAATGAATTAACAGAGTATAAAACTACATACAATTAAGACAACATAAAATGACTAGAAACATAAAAGCTAAAAACCAGTTTAAGAATAGCAGTTACACGCTTGTGTTAGACAGTTTGACAGAAGAGATTTGAATTCACCCAAGGTAATGAAATGCTGAAGCTGAAGTGAGTTGTGCAAATTGTTCCATGAGCAAGGTCCATCGTAGGAAAAAGCTGTTTTACCAAGTTCTGAGTGGACTCTGTTGCATGGGCTTTGGTCATCTTTTTGTGGCTATCAACCGCAAACTGCAGAAATGCGATCTATAACACATTGAAACAGTAGTAAACAGTCGATCAAATGATTAAGTTGTTTACAAAGAAAATACGTACATTTGTGGGTTTCTTTCGTCACACTGCTGCACCGTTTTGCTGTTTACCTCCATCTTGCCAATGATTCAAACAGAATTCTGGGAGATTTTTGTAGTGTGGTCCTGAAACATCTCCATTGAGGGAAAAACCGCCCTCCACCCTTAGCCTTTCCCCTCTGACTCATCAAGAATTTGGACAATCCTACCCCTTCATGTCAATGCCCAAAACGGAGGAGTAGGGGTAAGGGGTGAATTGGGATTAGCTATTTTTATCGCTTCTTTTCTTTGACTCTGAGAGTTGTTTCTTTCTGGTTCTCATTGTAATCTTGGCCTTGGAAGGCTGAGTGACTCACTACTCCCTCTAGTGGTCACATGAATCCCCCCCGTCTGTCATTGATATAAACTCACTTCATATCTGTACAATACAATACATCGGCAGCTCTTTCTTCTAAACACTATAATGATCATTTTAGGTCAGGGATCTCAAACATGCGGCCCGGGGGCCAAATGCAGCCCGCCAAAGCTTCCAATCCGGCCCGTGGGATAAATTTGCAAAGTGCAAAAATTCCTCAGTCAAGGCTGTCGAACTCATTTTAGTTCAGGTTCCACATACAGACCAATATGATCTACAATAAAATAATAATAGCATAATAACCTACAAAAATAATTGACTCCATATTTTCTTCTTGGTTTAATGTGCAAAAAAAGAATATTACACTATGCCTATAAAAAATGACAACTTCAAATTTTTTTCTTTGTTTCAGTGCAAAAAATAACAAATTATTAAAATATTTACATTTACAAACTATCCTGTAACAATAAATGTGAAAATTATCTTGTAAGAACAAATAAGAACAACCTGAAATGTCTAAAGAAAATTAAGCACAATTTTAACAATTTTTCTGCCTGTTACTAAGTATTTAGTGTCTTTGTAGATCCAATCCAGAATGCCCTTTTAGGAATGATAAGTTGAGGCATAATATTGTTAAAATTGCACTTATTTTTCTTAAGAAATTTCAGTTTTTTCAGGTTTGGAAAGTTTATAAAAGTAACTATTTTCAGAATTTAATGTTTTGTTTTGTTTTTTTTTTTTTGCACTAAAAAAAAGTCATTATTTCTAGCTTATTATGCTATTATTTTACTGGTCTGGCCCATTGGAGATCAAATTGGGTTGAATGTGGCCCCTGAAAGAAAATGAGTTTGAGAGCCCTGTTTTAAGTCATGGGTTAATATTTCTAAGTAGAAATGCTACACATACACCATTTAATAGTTTCTGCTGATTCTATGTGTATGTGTGTGTGTGTGATGTGACAGAACCATTTTATCGTATATGTGTCTCAATGTGACATCCCGACTAAAGATAGAATGTTTCATGGTGTTCGCATTTTATCAGCATGATGTGAAGTTCAATAAACTTTCCACACAAACAGCCACTAGAAATGTCCTTGACTTGTACACTTTCAGCACATTTCACAGCCTGTATTTCTCACTTTTAGTTCCGGACTTGTTTTTTTTTTAACAAGCATCTGTGTCTTGTTGAATACAGATACTGTATGTGGTTCATTGTGCCTCCTACAGCCGTCACTCTGTACTGTCTCCGGAGGCTGCAGTGTTAAATAACCAGTGTTTCCTTATGTTTCCTAAAGAAAAACCATGTAACGACATGGCTCACTGAGGTGAGTGTAATCACTGTCGGGGCACTGAAGCTCAAGGACAAATAAATGAAATCAGGTGCAGATCCTCAAACACTTTGCTGCTTTAGAGCATTCATGTGGAATTTTCTCTTTCACAAATCGACAGAGTATCTCAAATTTTAAACAAAGCTATTTGTTCGAATTTTTATTGTACACTATGCATTTGATTTTGAATGCTTCTCTCTTGGTGTCAAGGATGCTTCAGCAAAGACACCATTACAGTTGTTCCCAGCTGTGGAAATCGAGTTCACTGATGTGTGCACTGTTGCTGAGTCTCCTTCTCTGCAGACTTATAGTTGGTGGTACAGATAAATTAAAAATTTTGGTCTTTCTGGGTCTTTGGCTCGATACATTTTCAGTACGTTTTCGGTACAGTGAAGGACACCGGTGAAGGGTGGAAATAAACCTATAGCACAGACACCTACAGCAGCAACAGTAAGGTTATAAACACTGATGTGTGGTGCAGTCTGTAAATTGCCATAATTATAGAAATATTTTGACAGCACTATGTTGATGAGAAGACAAAATATATGTCAAATATAATATATGGATCGTGATCTAAGTTCGTGAGATCAGACAGCGCTACATCACATTGACTGAGACTATAATTTTCTCAAGCTTTTAAAATGGACCAAAATTGCTACAGAGTGAAAAGTTGAGCGTTTCAGAATCTTCTGTAAATTGTGCCATGAAGAAAAGTGTATGGTAAAGCTTTGACTGGAAACTAACATTTATTGAAGAGCTAATAGATAGATAGATAGATAGATAGATAGATAGATAGATAGATAGATAGATAGATAGATAGATAGATAGATAGATAGATAGATAGATAGATAGATAGATAGATAAGATTACAGTACAGCCTATGGACTATGTGCCATAGAAAAACTGATTATGACAATTTTCGTTTTTTTAACCCTCTGGTATCCAAGTGCGCCTTTTAGGCACACTTTGCACTTCATGTTAAAAAACTTCATATTATTTTTAACAATTTAAATAAGGTTAGAATTTAAACGTTGTTCATTTTTGCATGATCTTTAAAATTCTGGCCACCAACTAAAATGTGCACATTGTAAACAAAAGAAAATTACAAGACTAGCATCTGTCTGCCAAGTGTGCCTAAAACGCACTATTTCTTCCATTTGATATGTATGATTAGACCTGACCTTGATTTACAAAATAAAATCAAATTAGAGCAGAAAAATAAATCAATATGTAATATTTAATAGTTTGATTTATAGGTGTGCTTTTTTGGCACACTTGGTGACAGGTGCTAGTATTTTTGAACATTTGACCTAGCGCCAAAAATAATAATGCAAATTAACCAATGTTGGAGTTAATCATTGACATATGCCAGGCTGCAAAAATCAAATAATATATGATCCATTTTTTATGTTGTATATTGAAAAAAATACATTTTTTGTGTTTTTTACATCCAAAAAATGGTTTGTTTACAAACACAGTATTTAAAGGGTTAAAAAATGTGACAATTATTGAGTATTTGGTGTTTTTATTTACGGCTCAAGCTGATGAAATAGAAAAAAAGTGTAAAAGAATTAAAAACAATCTGTGTGAAAATTTTTTTGACATTATTCCACAAGTGTGTAAAAAAGGCACACTTGGTGCTTAGTAAGGGCCTTGCTGGACGGGATACCGGAGGGTTAAGTAAATCACATAAAAATAAATCCAATTATAGAAAATAATGGGACAGATCCTTTAAATGTCTGTTTGTATTTGGAAATGCACATTTATAACAGATGATGATTAGTGACTGTTTTATTATTCACAGATGTATCTCAGTGTGGACATAATATGGTCCAATGGTAATAAAATGAACAAACAGCCTTCATCGCTGATATAACTGTACATGTTCTGTCTGTGCCCTTTTCTGTCATCATCTGTCCATCTCTCTCTCTTTCTCTCTCTCTCTCTCTTTGCCTGCCAGTCTGTTGCCATATCTCTCGCCCCCTCCTAGCTCGCCCCCCCCTCACCTTCCCTCCCTCTCTCAGTCTTGCTTTACTGCCCTCCAACTGTCGACAGCCCATGTCCTCCACATCCCTGAGTAAACAAAGTACAAACACACACACATTTTCCTTCTGCTCTGGGACTGTTTTCAGGAGACATTAAGTCGCAAGGATTCAAAGTGAAATATCAGTAAGGAAGACGCCGTCATCAGTCACTGGTTAAGGTTGGATATTGGGATAAAAACAACAAAAACCCTGATACTGATGAAGCTAACACCTTCTTTAGAGCCTCATTAATTCATCATGTTTTGACAGAACTTTTAACAGATCATTAAAAATACGCATTAAATTACGTATATCAAGGCAGTAGAGTAAAACTAGACCTCCATATGTCAGTGTAAATGTCAAGAATGATTCCAAAGGTCAGGGTTAGATCAACTAAAGGCTGTTCGACCCTCAGAGGACTGGACAGACCAAAGTCTGAGAATGTCGGATTATGTTCACATTTGGGTTCAGAAAGTCCTGGAAGGTCATCTACGCAGGACCAAACACAAGTAGGGGTGTGTATTGGCAAGAATCTGGTGATATGAAACAAATCACAATGCTATGCTATATCACGATATATCATGATACTGTTATAAAGGCAATTTTTTTTCGTTTGTTTCTTCTTTAAAAATGATTATTTCCTGGAAGAATTGAATTACACCAGAAATATGCACAAATACTAAACACATTTTTATCTGATCACAACAGGATCTAATGCTATATCACAAAATTTTCCTGTGTTAAAACTTAAATTAGGTTTTACAGACATTACCGTGTAAGATCCTGCTCAAATGTTCATATTCTATTACTTCATAACTAACATCATAACATTATTTTTTTGCAATCCCAAACAAAGGAACTAACATCTGCCTCTCTCAGACAGTAAAAAGTGCTTTTAGGATGCTTCAAATTAGAGCCCGACCGATTAATCAGCCAGCCGATTAAACAGGCCGATTATAGCGTATCACCAATTAATCAACATCGGCCAATATGTAGCCGATATATTCAATTTTTTTGCTGCGCGGAGATTCTATCGCTTGTTGCTCCTGTGTGTGTGCTGCCCGGAGAATAAGAGGAACTTTAAAGCGAGCTAGTTTCACTTTCACTCCTGCTCGGACAATAACGCTATCACCCACCCGCACACAATCACGGAGCTACCCCTTAAATTATATTTGTGAGATAAGCAAAGATTTATGGAACTGTTTATCCACCTGTCCACAATTATCTAATATAAGATTACTATATCCTGTGTAGATTAGTGTTCTTATTTCATATATCGGCCAATATATTGGATATCGGCTTTTTTTAGCCCCCAGTATCGGTATCGGCCCCAAAAATCCCATATCAGTCGGGCTCTACTTCAAATAACCATTATTTAATGAAACAGTGTTAAATAATAATAAGATATAAACACTAAAGAAAACAAAAAAAATAAAAATGAACCTCCACCATATCTGCATCTGAATAAATACCTAAAAATATCAATACAGTTCTTTTTAATATTGATACAGTATTGTGAAATGAAATATCGCGATATATTGCAGAACCGATATTTTCTAACACCCCTAGACACAAGGCCTGCAAAGTAACTTAAGAACAAGGACTGATCTGTTGTAATAGTGGTAATAATGTGATGTGTTCAGGGGAAATCATTCATGCAGGGACTTTAGAGAACAAAATGACAGTAATTGATATGGGCTGTGACTAAAGTGTGAAAGACAACACTGGTTTTATTGCATAAATCAAAGCAAAGCTGTAAAAATGATAAATATGGCAATGTTTTACTGAAGATGACACCCATGGACCAATGGATTGTGGAATTTTGCACTTTTTTTCATTAATTCTAACTGTTCACAGAGGTTTTTGTGTTTCTGATATAGAGGCACAAACAGGTTTTCCATCTAAATGCAGTTTCAAGTAGGGACGCACCGATACTGATACCAGTATCGGGTATCAATCCGATACCGAGCGCGTGTACTAATACTCATACTCGTAAAAGTGCTTCAATACAAATGCACCAATACCACCAGGAATCGTGGAGGTAGCGGATCTTTTCAAAGAGCGACTGTGCAAGATATATTTATGACAACTACCCTCATAAATATCAATATTAGTATCCACATTAGTATTACCTCCTCTGTTGTCGCCATGTTTGTTATTATTGACTTTCTTCTTCTTCTTCTTTTCAAAAAACATTACTCTCTTCATGGTATTTGTCCAGTATGGTTAATTAAGAGTGGCGCCCTCTGGTGGATTGATTGAGAAACACTCATTCCAATGCATTAAATGTCAGTAGCAGCACTTTGTTACTTTTGCAAATGTGCTTTATTATCATTATCATTAGTCTGACTGTAACACAGAACTGTAGTGGTATTATTAAGTTCTCTTATCGGTACTCGGTATTGGCAAGTAATCAAATGTAAGTACTTGTACTTGGTCCGGAAAAAAGTGGTATCAGTGCATCCCTAGTTTCAAGTGTTCTCGATTTGTTTAATAAGTAGAAATGCACATACAGAGCTTTCCACAATGTTCACACTTCTATAACAATTCACAATTTACTGAAATGTCCATCAGAATAAGTTCCAATTAATGTAATTCAAGCAGCTACACCTACACCAGCCAGACAACTAATAATAATATAAATGTTATGCGTCAGTGACTATATTAGCATCTCTGAACCTGTACTCATTTACACGCAGCACAGCCGTTGTAACGTCATTAACTACAGATCATTCAGGATGTGACAGTTATTAATGCATTCTGGGGTTGTGGGAAGACAAGGATATAATCATTTGTAATTCAGCAGTCTGGTCACCTAACACCATTAAACATTCATTTATTCATTTGAGCCTCACAAACTTGAAGATTTGTAGAGATATATGGATATACAGTGGGTCAAAGTTTGAGTTTGTGAGGCGCCAACTTTAAGGAGATCAATCCAAACTAGACTGTAAAATTTCCTTGATCTTCTTTGAATTAGATGTTTTTTGCACCAAGATTTATTCGCATTAAAAGGGCTTTATATGACACCAAATGTAGGAATATTATCTAATTTAAACAAGTGGTGCCAGACACAGCAAACCCCACCCCATGTACGCATGTACTGTAGCTTATTTTGACATCGATCCAGCTGATGTCATCATGTCTATGTGTGTGTTGATGTCAGCATGTCAATTACCTCTATACAGGGTGGGGAAGCAAAATTTACAATGAACATTTAGTTGTTTTTTCTCAGCAGGCACTACGTCAATTGTTTTGAAACCAAACATATATTGATGTCATAATCATACCTAACACTATTATCCATACCTTTTCAGAAACTTTTGCCCATATGAGTAATCAGGAAAGCAAACGTCAAAGAGTGTGTGATTTGCTGAATGCACTCGTCACACCAAAGGAGATTTCAAAAATAGTTGGAGTGTCCATAAAGACTGTTTATAATGGAAAGAAGAGAATGACTATGAGCAAAACTATTAGGAGAAAGTCTGGAAGATACTATTAAAGAAGAATGGGAGAAGTTGTCATCTGAATATTTGAGGAACACTTGCGCAAGTTTCAGGAAGTGTGTGAAGGCAGTTATTGAGAAAGAAGGAGGACACATAGAATAAAAACATTTTCTATTATGTAAATGTTCTTGTGGCAAATAAATTCTCATGACTTTCGATAAACTACTTGGTCATACACTGTCTTTCAATCCCTGCCTCAAAATATTGTACATTTCGCTTTCCCACCCTGTATATGTGACAAGTTTGAAGTAAATTGAAACAAAATTTATGTTTTTATAGACATGTCAAATGTTGCCCATTGTAAGTAAATGGGAGAAAAAAAAGATTGTAGAAATTCATTAAAATTTTGAGCTTTGACCTATTTTTCCCAAAATGTAATGACATCTATTCTGGCTCACTGAAAATCTATAATCCAAATTTGGTATGAATTCAACCAACAGTTTTGCTGCTACATACATTTGAAATCCCACCCATTATAAGTAAATGGGGGAAAAAGAGATTTTAAAAATTCATAAAAAATTTGAACTTTGATCTACTTTTCCCAAATGTAAGGACATCTATTCCGGCAGTGGCAATCTATAAACCCAATATGGTATGAATTCAACCAATAGTTTTGCTGCTAAAGTGTTAACAAAGAAACAAAGAAAGAAAGAAACCAACTGAACCAAAAACAATACCCCTTGCTTCTCCTTCGGGGGGCGGGGTACCAAAAAAAAAAGACAAAGATGGAACTTTGACATGATCTGATAGGCAGTATATTTTGCAGCATAATTTTTGACTAATTTGTAGCTGTTTTTACATTCACAAATGCTGTATAATATTATTGTGGGTCTATTCCTAGACTCTTGACTTAAGGAGAAGGAGTATTTGGTTGGAGAGGAATTGTCACATTTAGAAAGGTTAAGTTTGGAAGTGGTGTGAGAACCAAGATTTAATGGTCAGTGAACAAAAAAGAGAAGAGAGGGTGTGTACAAGTCGGTTTGATGGATACATAAAGCAGGGCATCATCAGCATAGAGGTCAATCTGACTATAATGCATTTTCTGCATGAAAAACTCCTTATACCCTCATCTACAGCCTGAGTGCGTCTAAAACACTGAGTCTTTTCACTATGAATCTAAAAGTGACAGGAATCCCATCCAACTGCCACTCAATATCAAATCAGACATGACGTTTCTATTCAAATTCAGAAAAGAAATCCCTTTTTACTGCTCTGTCTTTCCCACAGTTTTCACTAAACTGAAAGAAAATGATATCAAAGTCTCCTCTCTGTCAGAAGATTTTGGTGATGCTCCTGGGGTTAGTGGATCAGCAGGTATTAAACATTTTACATTAGTAGATGGCTTTGGATGACGGTGAATGTTTGGGTCTTTATGGGTAAGAAAAAAATTAAATACTAAATAAAACTGTACACATTGTTCTCTGCTCGTCACATCTTGAATCATGTATTTCAGATCAGGAGGCAGATTGTTTTATATTGAATGTACGTTTAACAGAAATACCAAAGACAATCACTGTTCCCATGTTCGAGTTTCACCTCCTCAGATAAACATGTTTTATTTCCAGTGCTGTTTAATCCTCTTTATGTAACCTATGTGTGTTTTCTGCAGTAAATGATGAACAGTTTTTATTTCTGTTCTCTGCGTTTGGTTCATCGTCTGACATGATTTAACCGAGCGTTCGTTCTGCTCATTGAAGCTGTATCTTCATCCTGGGGGGGGGGGGGGGGGGGTTGAATGGGGCCGAGAATTTAATTAAGAGTTCAGGTTTAATGTGTACGACATGTCAGCTCATTATCACTAAATTGTTTACTCGCAGTCTTCACCTCCTCGGCCTCGCTCTTGCTTTTTCTTTTCTTATGTCAGTTATGTTTTGCCTGCTTTACATTTGCATTCCTTCCCTTTTCTATCTTCATTTCTGAATTTAGTCTCTACCTTTTCCTGTATCTCCCTCCTTATCTCTACCTTCCTTCAGTCATTCATTATTTAGTATTACTCCCACATTTTTGGAAAACCTTGTTTTACACAGCCATGTGTCAGGTGGGTCTGCAGGTGTCATATGTTCAGTGTTGTGTGTGAGTTACTTCCAAACTGTAATCCATTACAGATTATTTAAAAGTAATTCCTTACCTTACAATATTACTGTCTCTGTATTACTTTTGAGTTACATTCAGATTTTTGTCATAAATGGTGCATGGGCAGTAGAACCCAACCCACCAAAAGTCAAATAATACCCTCCCCACCCCCTCACCCCCACGCCAATACCAGAGATAGTAGCGCCTTGGGATGCGTACATTTGCTTCCTTAAGTACATGTGGATGGATAGCTCAGTAAGTAACGCTACAGCCTATGATGTTCGAATCCCAGCAGGAACGCTTGCATTTTTTTCAACATTTCATATGTTCAAACAGGGGGCAGGGCTAAGGACACTGGTAGTTAAATCCGCATTTGATAAAGAATTCTAACTAGTCATAGAAACGTTAGCTTATCTTGTCATTGCTAATCACAGGGATCATGCTAGCTAGCTTCTGTAAAGCAGGGTTAGGGTTAGTAATGAACATACGTCCATGTGGACAATGGACTGTCTTCTGCTGTCTTCACCCATTGGCTGAACACCAACAGGAAATAGAACTTTACTGATGCATTTTTGATTCCTTAAGGCGCTGTTTTTCAACCTTGGGGTCAGGAATTCAAATGGGGTTGCCAGAAATTTCTAGTGATTGATAAATTTTTTTTAAAAATAACTTACTAATGAAAAATATATGGTGAGCTGACAAAGAAAATCCCAATCCATGAAAGACATGACAAACTGTGAAGCTGAAACTGAAACACTGTGGTTCTGTTTATCTGTCAAATGTTCATTGTGGTCAGTTTCAGATGCTGCAGCTCTTTCATAATTCATAGTTTGAGTTATTGTTTGTTCAGTATTAATTGTCAGCCTTGTAAATCCAAGCTGGACTGACTGTACATATCCTGACCAAGGAAAAGAAAATTCTCCCTTTGTGCAGTAATCTACACCTGGCTTTTCTGCCTCCGTCCAGAATAATATACATTATATAGACTAAATGTCCTCTAAAATTAACCTTTATTTGCAACATAGTATGGCAAACTATTATATGATCAAAAACAAATTAATTTTAGCGAAAAAAAAAAAAAAAAGTCTCTGATTTGAATGTCTGGGGTCGCCAGAAATTTGTGATGTTATAATGGGGTCACGAGCCAGAGAAGGTTGGAAACCACTGATTCAAGGTCTTGCAGTCTTGCTGTTATTTTTTTGTTGTTGTTCTTCATTTGAGCAATTAAATTATGGGTGAAAAGTGTGTTACTGTTGTTGTTCGTCCATCAATCTTGATGACGACCTTGACTTCAGTTTTTGTGGGTCCTGGAGTGGCTCTTCAGCCCTGTTTTTGCCCTGTTTTTGCCTTACACTACTGCGTTACAACAAAAAGTAATCCATTACTGTAATGCATTACTTTTGTAATGCGTAACTCCCAACACTGCACATGATGGAATTTTACCTCAGTTAGATATTGATTCATTAACATTTAATTTAACCTACACATGTACAGTTGTGGCTAGTCTTGGCTTTATCCTGGTGACTGTGCACTCCAGTCAGCTGTTGCTTTTGTACAGGCTGGTCCAGACACTGTTGATGTCCTGTAGTTTTCAGCCTGTGAGCCTCATGAACCCACTGAAGCAGGTAGGTGGTGGTAGAACCGCCCCTGATTGGCTGTGGGCCGCCCAGCTGGAGTTGGCAGTATCTGTCCAATGAGATCTGGGCACTGGTCCCACAGCTTCTGGCACCCATCTACACCATCTGAGAAAGGGTTTAGAACATGTAAATACAGACCTCCATGGACCTCCAGTGTGTACGGAGGCCTGGTGTTACCCAGGGACCAGGACTCACGTCTGGACCGGCCTTGTTTGAGCCAAAGGAACCAGTACATTTGGCATCAGTTAGCCTGATTGAGTTGAAGCCATGTTTCTTATCAGGGATTGTTTCCACAGCCTTTTCCATTCCAGCACTGGGTTGTCAGAATGTGGCATCAGCTTTTTTTTTTTTTTTTCATAAACATAGTCTGCTTAAAGGTGCGGGAGACTTTCGTGACCAATTTTTCATCAGATCTGTAAAACCTCAGTCATATCCTCAGTATCATGAATCTGTAAGTCTTTCTGTGATTATTCACCTGAATCTCTTGCATTACAGTGAACAATTTCTTAGTGCCATCCACCATAAACAAACCATGTGTTTATAAACAGAGCCAGGAGGTAACTTGGGCATCTTCGGAATTTTGTCCCAACGTGCATTGTGGGAAATGGAGGCTCGCGTGGCCACCTGACAGCGGCAGCTGCTAAAGATATGACGCGGAAATTGGCAGGAGCTCCCTTCCCGATATGCATTTTCCTCCAGCCGTTTCTGCGTTTCAGACGTTTCCGCGTGTTTGTTTCGTCCATATAATATCATATGGTCGCGCAGGTGGCTGCACGAACCTCCCTTTCCCATAATGCACATTGTGACAAAATTCCGAAGATGCCCGAGTTACCTCCCGGCTCTGGATGTAAACACACGGTTTGTTTATGGTGGATGGCACTAAGAAATTGTTCACCGTAATGCAAGAGATTCAGGTGAGTAATCACAGAAAGACTGACAGATTTGTGATACTTAGGATATGATTGAGGTTTTAAAGATTTGATGAAAAATTGGTCACGAAAGTCTCCTGCGCTTTTTAACATCCAAATTAGCAGGATTTTGGAGAATTAAATGTAAAAATGGAATGTAACATTAATCATTACATCTCCCTACTTAATCTAAAATCCATGAACTATGACGTCACCCATTGGTTTGTGAACAGCTGTTTTGAGGCTAATACTTATTTAATGATTTCTTGTTACTGTGTTAAAGCAGTATATGATTTTCAGCACCAATTTTTCATCATATCTGTAAAACTCAAGTGATAGCCTAAGTGTCACAAATCCGTTTGTTTCCATGATTACACACCTGAATCACTTCCCTCACGGTGAACAACTCTGAATTTGACTCCATCACTAGCCGTCCGTTTGTTTACATACCAGCTGGAAATGACCAAATTTGAACAAACGGGTGAGCTAATGCTAAATGTAAGCTTACTGAGTCAGTAAAATTATAAACTTCATGAAGCTTTGGGTCCTGAAGGTATTTTAGAGTCACCTTAGTGTTGCCTATTAATCACAAATACAGTGGAGCTATAAAAAAAAAAAAAAAAAAAAAAAAAAAAGAATAAAAAAGTCTGCTTATCTAACTTGAAATCATATGAACAAAACAAAACAAAACAAAAAAAAGTTTTGGTGAAAACTCTGTGGGAGCCAGGGTTGTTTGAAGCCTCCCCTAGTGACCGTCAGTGGTATTACACCTTCAAATATTGACTTATTTCCTGGTGATGGATTGGATATTCAATGAGATTTCAACCAAAGTTAAAACTAACATCCAGTAAATCTTTCTCAAAGGTAATTCTAGTTTTTTTTAAGGTAGATGTTGTGAAACTAATTTGTGTTTGTGATGTTACAAAAACAAAGATTGAGCTTTAATGATTGACTACGGTCTCACACCAGTCAATCATTACAACTGCAGCAAAAACATCATCAGCAGGATAAAACTAACCTGAGTCACAGAGGTCTAAACCCAGCACACATTCTCTATCAGTAGGTGAACCAGCCAATGCTTGGGGAATTCTACTTCACAATTAGAACTGCTGGTCATTTACTGAGTTCAAAACAGGTTTATTCTTGATAGAAGATGGTAACGATATGTGGTGGTATATGAAAATGAAATAAGTTTTTAATTAAATTTCTTTCTCAAACAACAAACAGTTTTCTAATAACATACATTATTACGGTGTTTGCCCTGATGACCAACAGGAAAAACAGACGTGATCTCTACTACATTGTGCCTCGCTTCCATATGTCACAAGATATAATAAACTTTATTGACCAGGACTAACATAATGCAAAAAATATTATTTAGCTTAGGGCTGGGCGATATGGAAAAAAAAAATCTTATCACAATATTTTTTTTCATATCAGACGATATCGATGTGTATCGCGATATAAATCAAATCACTATTTTTGTCAAGCTTAAATTTACCAGTACTCATAAGTTAGTTGTGAAGACATCAGAAGGTTATTTTTGATTTAAATATGATTTGTTTTCTGTCAGAGGTTGAACATGACAGATGTGCTGAAGAACATTAAACAACTGTTTCAGATAAATGAATAAAACAGGTACATACAGTCGCAGAAAAAAAAAAATCAAACCTCCCTTGTTTTCTTCAATTTCTTGTTCATTTTAATGCCTGGTACAACTAAAGGTACATTTGTTTGGACAAACATAATGATAACAACAAAAACAGCTCGTAACAGTTTAATTTCAGAGCTGATATCTCTCCATTTTCCATGGTTTTCTTGAAAATAACCAAAATCACTTCAGTTCTTACATCAGTATCTATGACATTATACTGACAAAAACAGTGCTTTTAGGCATTCCATGTTTTCTTTTTTTGTGTGTTTTAGTCACATGATACACACAGGAGTTAGTACTGGATTGCATAACCACTGTTTTGGATGACTTCTGATGGATTAATACATTTTTCCGTGACTGTATTTTTAAAAGTAAACTTCAAATTTTGAAAGAACACAAACAAAACAGACCACCTTCAAGAAACACTGCCAGGGGTACATACGTAGGGGTGTGTTCCGTAACTGCTGTAACTACGATAAGTGACATAAACTGAAAGTGAAACTTAACATGCTTTGAATGTCCGACTCCTGGCTTCTATGCCTCTGCTGTGCGCCGGAACTGAAACGGTTTGCACCCTCCTTTTCAGTAACCCAGTTGCCCGAGTTCTCGGTCACATTTTCTCCAGAGGGAACGCTCATTACCACCTGTACTGTTTGTGCCAACCTAACTTGCTATGGTTCTAGCATGATTGGTTCAGTGTGGCGCTACTTAATTATGATTGGCTGTTCTTATGTCTGTCAAAACATAGACGAATGAATTCTCTCGAAACTGTATCAAGTATGTCTCATATTTCTATCAAGGAAAAGTTATTTCGCGATGTATATCGTTATTGTTTTATCACCCAGCCCTAATTTGTCTTAGCAAAAAGTACTTAAATTACAACAAATCAGATATTTAAATACTAGTGTGCCTAAAAAAAATTACCCCCAAAATTCAAAACGTTATGGTTAGATTTACCAAACTACTGAGTTGCCATAGCAACTTTAAGACCCGCAAACTACATCCATTACAACAGTGGTTCCCAACCTTTTTTGACTTGTGACCCCATTTTAATGTCGCAAATTTCTGGCAACCCCAGACATTCAAAACAGAGACTTTTTTTTTTGCACAAATTAATTTGTTTTTGATCATGTAATAGTTTCCTAAACTATGTTGCCAATAAATGTTAATTTTAGATGACATTTAGTCTATATAATGTATATTATTCTGGACGGAGGCAGAAAAGCCAGGTGGAGATTACTGCACAAAGTGAGAATTTTATTTTCCTTGGTCAGGATATGTACAGTCAGTCCAGCTTGGGTTTACAAGGCTGACAATTAATACTGAACAAACAAGAACTCAAACTATGAATTATGAAAGAGCTGCAGCATCTGAAACCGACCACAATGAACATTTGAAAGATAAACAGTACCACAGTGCTTCAGTTTCAGCTTCACAGTTTGTCCTGTCTTTTATGGATTTGGATTTTCTCTGTCAACTCACCATATATTTTTTTATTAAGCTTTTTAGTTTTTTTTTTTTTTTATCAATTACCAGGAATTTCAGGTGACCCCATTTGAATTCCAGGTGACCCCAAGGTTGAAAAACACTGCGTTACAATTAGGGATGTAACGACTACTGGTGTAACGATAAACTGCGGTGAAATTGCCGACAGTTAGTATTACTGTTTAAATTCTAATTATCATGATAGCTGTGTTTGATTACCGCACTTTTAGGGGAAAAAACGCCTTTGTAAAGATCTGCTTTTATGTCAAATATTTGAGTGTAGTTCTAATTTTATTACAATTTTGATCTTGTATACCTAATATTTGGAACCAATATTCACTTTTAAAGTCTTTGAAAAGGTTCGTTAAGCATCTCTGTGTTATTTATGCGATAAATTATATACATTTTTCAAATCAGTTTTTTTTTTTGTGTGTGTGTTTTTTGTCCTTTTGTATTTTTATAGTAGATTAAAGTGAAAAAAATAATAGACAGATGATATAAATGAAGTTGTGCTGAAAAAAAAGATACCAAACATGGGTATAGTAAACATTTGTTTATATAGTATATGTAGGCAAAATCAAAAGTAGTGAAAAACGGCCAAAATAGGATCAGACCCCTAATGGTTAATATTTGAATGTTTTTGCAACAGAAGGTAAATTGTGCCTATTATTTTATTTATTTATTTATTTTTAAAATACAACTTGGTTACATTATTTCAGTGTGCGTATAAGTATTTTTTGAACATTTTCAACACACCGTGATAATTTTGGTCACAATAACCGTGATATGAAATTTTCATATCGTTACATCCCTAGTTACAATAATCATAGGAAGAGTCAATAATGAAGGATTACAAAGTGATGTGATGACGAACACTTGACCGTCACGAGCCAGTTTTCTGCGCTTTACCACTCACAGGTACTCGTCCGTGTACTTGTATCACGTATCACCCGTCTGGTTTTTATTCTAATAACACGACCACATTACATATTCTTCCCACTCAACCTTTCCTATCATTTTTCCTCACTTTCCTTCATGGCTAATTACGTTCTCGTCCAATGCCATGTTGTTTTACTCCTCTCCCCCTCCATTTCTGTGAACCAGAGGAATTAATTAAAGCCAACATTATTACTTGAGGTTGCTGCTGACTTGATCGAACCATTTCATCCATAAAATATAATAATATGTTCATCTCCTTATCAGCCACCTATTAACATACACAGAGGCTATCAATGCTCCATTAGCCATATGGCCACTGGCTGTTCTCCAGTATTACCGACTGATTATTACAAGAGAGGAAGTGATTTTATTACCAACAAACACACACATACGGTACATCTTACCTACACTCACATCCATTGTATGTTTTGTGGCTGGCAGAGTTGGCTGCTTAATGAGTTGTGTTGACAGTTGTGTTCATTGCGTATATGTTTGTGGATTGATGACTGGGGGGTGTTTTTAATTCTCTCTGCACTGTGGTTTCCATCTTCTCAGGCTGAGGCCGAGTACACGCAACATAAGAAAGAAAGAAAAAAGAGAGCAGTTTTTGTGTTTGCTGTGTCGAAGTCTTTGACATACAGGTGTCAATAAACCTGGTGTAGACTGTGCGGATTAGAAAGGGATCAGATGGGAAAAGCTGAGTAAACTTTACACCGATAAAAAATGTATCGTCAAGCAAGTCGGCGACCGCTTGAGGGGAGTTATCTTTTTATCTTCATATTTCTAGTGATAATCTAATTGGGTTTTTCTAATTGGGTGGTCAGAGATTGATGTGACTTCATGCATTTTAACCTAATGACACTAAGAGAGAGATATTTTCGGCAAATGAATTCCATGTGGATTTTTTTTTCTTTGAACAGATCCACTTTAGACATGTTGGATTTTACTTACATATCTTCTACTAAAGAGGGACCTGATGTGGATGTGAAAGGATGTGTCACCAGGTGTGTCATAGACAGGGCTGTGTATTGGCAAGAATCTGGCGATACAATACAAATCACAATACTAGCATCATGATACAATATATCACAATATATCATGATACTATTAAAAAGGCAATTTTTTGTCTGTTTCTTTTTTTAAATGATTATTTCCTTGAAGAATTGAATTACATCAGAAATATGCACAAATACTAAAGACATTTTTATTTGATTGGAACAGGATCTAATGCTATATCACACAATGTTCCTGTGTTAAAGCTTAAATTATGTTTTACAGACATTACAGTTTAAGATCCTGATCAAATGTTCATATTCTAAAAGTTCATAACTAACATTGCAACATTATTTTTGTGCAAACCCAGCGTTTCCGCTGGTAAGGTTTTGCCGTGGCACAGTGCCACAGCAAAATCCTTGCCACCACACCAAACATTTCATACAAAAAAAAATCATCACCATCGTATTAGACTTATTATACATATGTACAATATGTAATAGGTCAGGACAAATGTCCTGCCCCCTCAAATGAAAGTTTGCAAAGTGTCAGAAGGTAAGGAAAAGATACATGAGCATAAAGTTTCACTTTAACTTCTGCGTGGGGGGGCCCGGACTGCACCACCCTGTACACCCCCATAGTATTTTAAGCAGGACAGAAACCGACGCACACACACGGTTACCAACCAAAGCGTGCACGTGTGCACACCCCGTCTCCTCAGCTGAACTGCACAAGTGCAGCTGCATGCGGGCCCCCACCCCCCACCCCCCACCCCGCCCCTATTACACCTCCACACCTACAGATCAAACGCTCTGTAAATTACAGTGTTTGCAATAAACGAACACTGAACATTCAAAAATACAAGAATACATAACATGTGGGGTGCCTGTTAATGCACAAATGACTGGACAATATTTTGTAGAAATGTCCTGTGTCCCACAGGTAGTTATGGAGTGCACCCCCTTATACCCCTCCCCCCTTCACTGGCCTCCTTCACTGTACCGAAAACGTATCAATAATGTGTTGAACTGAAGACCCCTGTACCGAAAATGAACTGAACTGAAAATTTTCTGTACCATTACACCCCTACTGCCTCTACAGGCTTGGACTGTAGGCACTAGGCATGATGGGTAATCACTACCCCCACAGGCTTGGACTGTAGGCACTAGGCATGATGGGTAATCACTGCCCCCACAGGCTTGGACTGTAGGCACTAGGCATGATGGGTAATCACTGCCCCCACAGGCTTGGACTATAGGCACTAGGCATGATGGGTAATCACTGCCCCCACAGGCTTGGACTGTAGGCACTAGGCATGATGGGTAATCACTGCCCCCACAGGCTTGGACTATAGGCACTAGGCATGATGGGTAATCACTGCCCCCACAGGCTTGGACTGTAGGCACTAGGCATGATGGGTAATCACCGCCCCCACAGGCTTGGACTGTAGGCACTAGGCATGATGGGTAATCACCGCCCCCACAGGCTTGGACTGTAGGCACTAGGCATGATGGGTAATCACCGCCCCCACAGGCTTGGACTGTAGGCACTAGGCATGATGGGTAATCACCGCCCCCACAGGCTTGGACTGTAGGCACTACACTACATCAGACCACATGACCTTTATCCATTAAACACAGTCCAGTCTCTATGCTTCGATCCAACTGATGGATGTTTAGGAAATGCTCCACCTGAACTACTCCATCAGTTAAAGGGTTAAAGAACTGCAGTATACTCATCACTGCAGTAATTATGGTTTGGCTTGGTTCAACTATGTTATTCTATGAAATACTAATTTGACACCAGCTCTTAATAACTGCAGTAGTAGTGGATGCGAACATGGGTAAAAGTGTGCTCTTCCTCTCATACATTTGGATGGAAACCTGCTTGTTGTCATCTTCGTTGGCTTTTCCACAGTAACTTATTGATGTGTGGTCACTTAAAGCTCAGAGTCACCAAAATACCTCAAGTGTTCATGTTTTCTGTGGTGTTTAAATCCCAGTTTATCTGCAGTCTTGGTTGGCTTTGAAGCATTGTTTTCCTGCCAGGCAGTGCTGACATTTACATCCTGCAACTTCAACTCCCTCCCTCATCTTTTTTTTTTTTTTTCATTGCATGGCATGAAAAACCCAAGTCACATGCGTTGTCAGCTCGGTGGCCTGGAGGTGAGACAAACAGGTACGAGCCTTTAAAAGCCAACAGGATTCTGGCAAAAACACCTCATTTGATTTTTTGGGGTTTTACTACAAAGCTTTGGTTCCATTTTACTCAATAACTCCCTCGTTTTCATAACCCTTAGGTAATTTTTTTTATTTTTTGGCCTCATAATGTTGCTTACAGTTCCACGTTCTGAGATAAAAGTCAAGTTCGTTCTCTTTCACCCTTTCATGTACAGAGGACAGATTATTGTTTTTAGAAAAGTGCTTGAATCTTCTGCCAAACGGACTTTTCCCTTTGGCTTTGCGTCACATTGGGACTGTGGTGAACAAGACAAATGCAGTTTTATTTTTTTGTCGTTCATAAATCCTCTCTAATCCAGCAGAAAGCTCAACACTCCTCTGTCATTTTAGCTCAGTGTTGATTCTCCTCACTCGTGGCTCTTGGATTTTCCGGCGCAGACTCGTTCTCCGATGCTCTCGTGTCTCTCAATGATGCCTTCTTTCTCTCTGTCTATTCTCTCCATTTAGCTATGCACCACCGTCCGTTGATTTATTTATCACTCCATTTTCTCACTTCCATGTCACTCGCAGCACCTCTATTTTTGTCTTCATCCAAGGGAGCAGCGAGTAGAAAGAGGCCGAGCTGGAAAACACCAAGCGTTCCGTTGAGAACAGGCTGTGGAGTTGGACAGGAACTGTTCAGACCTTTTATTTTTAGTCTGTCACGGCAACTCTTCAACATCAAGAGGTTGTTTTGTCAAAGAGCTACATTCCACTCAGGATGCGAGAGAGAAAGCCAGTGTTCTGAGTAGTTTTACTTGAGTAATGTACTCCACTACCAATTTAACCCATAAAGACCCAAACCATCTACTGATCTAAACTGTTTAATACCTGTTGATCCATTAATCCTATCAATACATGTAAATAATTAGTGTAAAATACAGTTTGTCATCTTTTCATGGTCATCAGATATGACCAGTTTGGACGTTCAGAGGCTCTGTAGTTACCGTGGAAACACTGTCATCTTCTACAACACTGTACACCCAGTTTACAATGTTGTAGACAGAAAAACCCATGGAGTTGGATCAATGACAGTGGATGGAGACGCTGGGTTTATGTTCCGTTAATGATAGATTTGACTGAAAATGTCACTTCTTCTTCCGTTTTCTCTCTTTTTAGCTTATTTAGCTTACCGGCTGACAGGCCATAAGCTAATGTCATCATGCGGCGTCTGGCGGCGGCGGTGTCTGTCATCATCTGTCATCGTCTGTTGTCGTCTGTCATCCGTTACAAAAATTTCAATCGTTTTCTTCTCCGACACTACAATTCCGATTGACTTCAAACTTGGTATACAGCTTCTTTATGATGATGTCAACAAAAGTTAGTGAAATTATTTGGATCCGGATCTGATTCTGGATTTGGTGCGACTTTGAAAAATTTCCCCATCATAAGAGATAGGAAGTGGATTGATGCAATAACTCACTAAATATACATGATATCAACTTGAAATTTCTACAGTCCAGCCCTGACGGGGAGATGACCTAAACATAATGTCCACATGCTGATCAGGATCTTCTTCTGGATCCGGGAACTTATGGAAAATTTAACATGGGCTCTTATGGGGAAAAAAATTTCCATCGTCTTCTTCTCCTAAACTCCAGTTCTGATTGACTTCAAACTTGGTATACAGCTTCTGTATGATGATGTCAACACAAGGTGTTGAAATTATTTCCATCCAGATCTGATTCGGATTTGGTGCCGCTTTGAAAAATTTTCCGAATATAACAGATAGGAAGTGGACTGATCCAATAAATCAGTAAGTATCAGTGATATCAAGTTGGAATTTTAATTTTTTTACAGATCTGATTGGAATATGACCAAAACATGGGCTATTTCTGTAAGATAATAAATACACAGAACTGGGTGATAATAAATGGCATCTGGATACATTTCCCAAAGCTTTTCATGTGGCCAGTAAGCTACAGGACCATTGGTCCTATTTTTCTCTATATGTTTAGCCTTTCTTATGTAATTCATCACCATTTACTCTAATATTATGCTCTGTGTTTTGCATTTTATTTTTTTATAAATCAGGTATTTTCCTATAGTTAATTCACTGATCATGTTCATGTCCAGCTCTGGAACTCCTTGCCACCGGATCTCAGAAACACCACTTCACTTCCTGTCTTCAAATCCAGACTCAAAACCCATCTGTTTAGGACCTCTTTCTCTTTGTGAACACAATTGCACTGTCCAAATTTTTAACCTGCCTTTTATTTTTACTTTGCTTTATTGCTTGTTTTAAACTCTCCTGTTTTACTGTACGGTGTCCTTGAGTGCCAAGAAAGGCGCCTATAAATAAAATATATTATTATCATTATTATTATTATTATTATTAAAGCTCAGATTAAAGTTGAGGGTTATTATATCAAAAAACAAAGAAAACTGAAGACAAAGTATCTTTTTTCTGCAAAATCTATCATTAACTCGGTGGTTCTTAATCTTTTTCTCTCAGGCCCCCCTTTGGAGGACGAAAAATCTCCAGGCCGCCCTCAACCCTGCAGTGGTGCAATTATAAGTTTTATTAAAAGAAACATCAATATTGTAACAATACTTTTTGCTTTTCCTTGAATAATTTATAATAATAATAAATAATAATAATAATACATTTTATTTGTATAGCGCTTTTCATAGAACTCAGACACTTCACATCCAGCAGATAAAAACAGAAACCAAACACATTACAAACATGAAAAGCAGGTGCAAAAGGCACGTATATGAATATAAAACAAGTAAACATTAAAATTAAACATTAAAAGCATTCTTAAATAAATGAGTTTTTAAATGGGATTTAAAGGTGATGAGGTCTTTTGATCCTAAATGTCTCAAATGTGAGATAAATGAGTCCACCATTTATTCTAATATTATCCTCAGTATTTTGCATTCTTAAGTAAAAATCAGGTGTTTTCCAACATTTAATTCACTGATCATGACTGATGTCCATAAAAGCTCAAATTAAAATGAGGGTTATTATATCAAAAACAGTAAAAACAGATGAAAAGTGATATTTTTGGTAAAATATATCATTAACTGAATATAAACCAAGTGTCTCCATCCACTGTCATTGATCCAACTCAATGTAAAACATGAAAACATGTTTAAAATGACATTTTGTAATATAGTCTTTTGATTAGAAATGTCTCAAATGTGAGATAAATGAGGCTGAATAATGACATCATATTACAGTTTAACATTCATTACATGTGTGCAAATGACAAAGGAAATTTGAAAATATCATGTGATCTGATCAGAGACCCTTAACCCATAAAGTTACCTCATGCAGCAGTTCCTACATGATTTTTTTCCTTTATTTTGAACTTTTCTTAAGTAATTAATCAGCATTTATTCTAATATTATCCTCAGTATTTTGCATTCTTAAGTAAAAATCAGGTAATGTCCTACATTTAATTCACTGATCATGTTTGATGTCCATAAAAACTCAAATTAAAGTTGAGGATTATTTTATCAAAAATAGGACCAGTGGCCCTGTAACTTACCAGCCAAATGAAAAGCTTTGGGAAATGTATCCAGATGCCATTTATTATCACCCAGTTCTGTGTATTTATTATATTACAGAAATAGCCCATGTTTTGGTCATATTCCAATCAGATCTGTAAAAAATTCAAATTCCAACTTGAAATCATTGATACTTACTGATTTATTGGATCAATCCACTTCCTGTTATAATGGGAAAATTTTTCAAAGCTGCACTAAATCCAGAATCAGATCTGGATGGAAATAATTTCACTAACTTCTGTTGACATCATCATAAAGAAGATGTATGCCAAGTTTGAAGTCAGTTGGAATTGTAGTTTTGGAGAAGAAGACGATTGAAATTTTTGTAACAGACGACGACAGACGACAACGACGCTGCATGACGACAATAGCTTACGGCAGTGTTTTTCAACCTTGGAGTCGGGACCCCACATGGGGTCGCCTGGAATTCAAATGGGGTCGCCTGAAATTTCTAGTAATTGATAAAAAAAAATGAAAAATACTGCTAAAAATATTTTTTAATGATTCAATATATTTTTCATGATAATTAAAACACCACAAACTTTTCCTGTAAAAATCCAGTTCAAATAAAATGTAGGATATAATATCTGAGAGGATAAATCGTGATTGATCCGATCCTATGACCATATGTGTTACCACATTTCAACCTGCCTGGACGCAGTTGAAAACGGAACCGAACAGAGTATATGTACACTAAAAACAAAAAATTAAGGTATTTAATTTTTTTGGGTCTTTTTGTTGTCATTTTTGCCATTTGTAAATAAAACTATGTCTGGTCATTAAAATAATGTGTTTCAATTCAATTCACACACAAAAAAGTAAAAAGCGCTGTGCAAGAATCCCAACTGAAAAAAATAGCCCAAAAATTAAAAATATCCCTAACTTTTTGTTTGTAGTATATGTATATAATACATGATATAACCTAAATAGCATCTAAAATTAACTTTTACCTGCAACATAGTATAGCCAACTATTACATGATCAAAAACAAATTAATTTTAGCAAAAAAAAAGTCTCTGATTTCAATGTCTGGGGTCGCCAGAAATTTGTGATGTTAAAATAGCGTCATGAGGCAAAAAAGGTTGGAAACCACTGACTTACGGCCTGTCGGCTGGTAAGCTAAAAAAAGTCATGTGGGAAATGCCACAAAAGTAGCTCTGGGTCTTTATGGGTTAGGGTACTTGGGTATTTTTGCAACTTTCTGCACAGGTAAAACAAAGCACAAGGGAATAGAGTCAGGTCCATAAGTATTTGGACACCACCATAGTGGATCTGAAATGAACAAACCAAGATGTGACTGAAGACAGGACTTCAACAACACAAATACTACATTAACTGTTTAAGAATGGTAACCACTGTACAGAGGCGAAATTAGAAAACACTGGCCACAGTTCAAATACGTTTGATCTGACTGTATTATGACATTTTGTAATAATACGGAATAATTGTCCACGCCCCACTAAACAGTTCAACATTATGATCCAATCAAATCCACACTGCTCGGGTGAACACTAATGCACAGTTAACAGTGGAACTCCGTCATCTTTGTAACTATGTCTACAAACAAATTAAACCACCCATCAGTCGGAACCATGAAACCAGAAAGATGTTGGTAACAAGTTAAATGAAGCCCGGTAATAGTGTACAGAAGACATGAAGGTCACACTTAACAAGCATATGGACGTCCTTCAAATGCTCACAGGCAGCTATTTCTGTACTTGAACTCAACACAGCCTGATTATCATGATTATCAGGCTCTTATCGCATATAGAAATACTTCATTTATCACTGCAAGTACACATCAAAATAACTGCTGCTAATTAGAAAATTACATTTTATGTAAAAGTCATTGAAGAGTTTGTGTATGTGGGCACCACGCTATAAAGGAGGAAAACTGAAGACAAGTGACAAGAAGCAACATCATTACATTTCTGAGTTGTGTTTTGTTGTGTATGTACACTTCAGGTGTCTATATATATACACCACCAGTCAAATGTTTGGACTCACCTGGTTTTGCTTTATTTTCATGACTATTTACACTGTAGATTCTCACTGAAGGCATCAAAACTATGAACCAACACATATGGAATTATGTAATTTTGAAAAAAGTGTGACATAACTCAAAGCATGTTTTATATTTTAGATCAGGGGTCTCAAACATGCGGCCTGCCAAAGGTTCCAATTCGGCCTGTGGGATGAATTTTACAAAGGGCAAAAATTCCACAGTAAAGGCTGTCAAACTCATTTTAGTTCAGGTTCCGCATACAGACCAATATGATCTTCAGTAAAATAACAGCAGAATAACCTACAAAAAATAATGACTCCATATTTTCTTCTCGGTTTGATGTGAAGAAAAAAAAAAAAAAATTACATTATATCGATAAATAATGACAAGTTCAAATTTTTGTCTTTGTTTTAGTGAAAAAAATAACATTAAATTACGAAAATATTTACATTTACAAACTATCCTGTAACAATAAAATGTGAATAACTTCAACAAATACGAACAACCTGAAATGTCTAAAGAAAATTAAGCACAATTTTAACAGTTTTCTGCCTGTTACTAAGTGTTTAGTGTCTGTAGATCTGATTCATAATGCACATGTAGAAATGATAAGTTAAGGCATAATATTGTTAAAATTACACTTATTTTTCTTAAGAAATTTCAGTTTTTTCAGGTTATTCACATCTTTTTTGTTTGGATAATTTATAAAAGGAAGTATTTTCACAATTTAATGGGGGTTTTTTTGCACTAAAATAAAGACAAACAGGAAAAGTTTGTATTAAAAGTTTTTATTGTGATCTTGATAAATTAACACTTAAAGACCCAAACATCCACTGGCGACCAAAACCACCTA
The DNA here is from genome assembly GCF_902148855.1 of Sphaeramia orbicularis. Taxonomy (NCBI): domain Eukaryota; kingdom Metazoa; phylum Chordata; class Actinopteri; order Kurtiformes; family Apogonidae; genus Sphaeramia; species Sphaeramia orbicularis. Next base: position 36,682,369 of record NC_043974.1, on the reverse strand, counting down.
CTGATCTAAACTGTTTAATACCTGTTGATCCATTAATCCTATCAATGCATGTAAATAATTGATGTGAAATACAATTTGTCGTCTTTTCATGGTCATCAGATATGACCCATTTGGATGTTCAGAGGCTCCGTAGTTACCATGGAAACACCGTCATCTTCTACAACATTGATTCACCTGTAAAACCCATGGAGTTGGATCAATGACAGTGGATGGAAACACTGGATTTATGTTCAGTTAATGATAGATTTTACTGAAAAAGTCACTTTCTTCTTTTTTCTCTGTTTCTGATATAATAACCATCAACTTTAATCTGAGCTTTTATGAACATCTGCATCAGGGGTGTCAAAGTAATTTTAGTTCAGGGGCCACATACAGCCTAATATATATAGTGGGCCAGACCCATAAAATAATTGGATAAAAACTTGTAAATAATATCAACTCCAAAGTTTTCTCTATGTTTTTGAGAGAAAAAAGTAAAATTCCGTAATGAAAATGTTTACATCTACGAACTGTACTTGAACGTAACATAAAAATATATGAACAACCTGAAACTCTCAAGAAAAATAAGCGCAATTTTAACAATATTACACCATAGCTTATCATTTATACATGCTCACCACAACTTACAGATCATAGTGGATCTAAAAATACACAAAACATCTAGTAACAGACAAAATATTGGTAAAATTCCACATACTTCTATTAAGACATTTCAGGCTGTTCATATTTGTTCAGGTTATTCACATTTTTTTGTAAAAGGTTAGTCTGTAAATATATACATTTTTGTGTAATTTTACTTTGTTTGCACTAATACAAAGAGGAAAAAATATTATTAATCATTATTTATAGGTTATTATGATAGTATTTTACTAGTCTTACTCACTTTAGACTGAACTGACCTAAAATGATTTTAACATTCTTGACTGTTCATATCTTGAGTGTAGTTTTTGCATTTCACAAATTTATCCCACAGGAAACACATGATTTTCAATGAAACAATGCAAAACAAAGAGGATAACATTACAATAAATGCTGATAAATCACTTCAGAAAGGGTAAATTTAGAGGAAAAAAATCATACGGGAACTACCAGAAAAGTAGCACTGGGTCTTTATGGGTTAAGAGAATTTAAAAGTCCATGTTTTGCTTCATAAACTGATTCCAAATGTTTGTCAGTGTGTTTAACTTTCATCCAGCCTCTCCAAATTTACCAGACTTTGATTGTGGTCCATTTTCTGTGGCCTCTCATTGGTTGATTAAACCCTAAATCCCTAAGTCGTCCTTCATCTGTCAGCTTCACTACAGCTCACAACACTTTGTATTTGAGCTGAACTTTTCTTCAAATGGAAGTCGCTTAAAAGCACAGTCGTTAATAGTAGGATGGTGGATGTTTGCAGCAAAGTAATTATCAGCCATTGCACAGGGAACAACAAATGACTGTAGAAAAATGCGACAACACATCCTTACATCAAGCCTTTGAGTGTGTGCCATCTGGAATTCTCTTCAGACTTTCATTAGCAAAAGCAAATAGATTTTACAACTCCATTATCCTCTAGGAATTTGCATCATTTTTTAATTAAGTTATCATCTTTGCTATTGTTTCCTCAGTTTCTCAGTGTTTGTTGGATCTCAGTGCTTTTGTTTTCAGCATGTTGTAAATAAATCCAACGACTCCACTGTGATCACAGTCTAATTCATTGCCATTGTTACAAATTGCTCCAAAATCCAAGTAAATAATCCTAAATTTTAACCCATAAAGACCCAAACATCCACCGTCGACCAAAAGCTAAACTGTTGATCCACTAATTCTATCAATCCATGTATAATAATTGGTGTAAAATACAGTTTGTCGTCTTTTCATGGTCATCAGATATGACCCATTTGGATGTTCAGAGGCTCCGTAGTTACCATGGAAACAACGTCATCTTCTACAACAATGATTCACCAGTAAAATCCATGGAGTTGGATCAATGATAGTGGATGGAGACACTTGGTTTATGTTCAGTTAATGATAGATTTTGCTGAAAAAGTCACTTTTTCTTCTGTTTTCTCTGTTTTTGATACAATAATCCTCAACTTTAATATGAGCTTTTATGAACATCTGCATGATCAGTGAATTAAATGTAGGAAAATAGCTGATTTTCACTGAAATAATGCAAAACACAGAGGATAATATTATAATAAATGCTGCTAAATCACTTCAGAAAGGGCACATTTAGATGAAAACATTGATTCATCAGTAAAACCAATACAGTTGGATCAATGACAGTGGATGGAGACACTGGGTTTATGTTCAGTAAATGACAGATTTTACTGAAACAGTTGCTTTTTCTTCAGTTTTCTCTGTTTTTGATATAATAACCCTCAACTTTAATCTGAACTTTTATGAACATCTGCATGATCAGTGAATTAAATGTAGGAAAATACCTGATTTTCACTGAAATAATGCAAAACACAAAGGAACTGGATCAATGACAGTGGATGGACACACTGGGTTTATGTTCAGTAAATGATAAATTTGACTGTAAAAGTCACTTTGATACAATAACCTTTGACTTCACCCGAAAAAAAATTTGCGATGGGGGTTATAGCGCTCTGTAGGTAACAGCCCCCTTACCTCATCAGTAGCGTCCTTGTCGCGTCCATCCCCCCTCCGAACCAAGATGTCCATGCCCTGGCTCCTACCATTACAAGTCATTTCTCACCAGGGGCTGCAAAGTTAATGATAATTGGTTCCTAATTTTAATATAAATTGTCAGGTTGGAACAAGTGGAACTGAGCCGACTAATGTTATTTTCTTTGCAGCTTGGACACATTTAAACACAATACAACCAACAAGTTAATAGCGACAGAACTTAAGACCTACCATATCAAATTAAAGACTTGTTAAAGACTTTTTTAAGGTGTTAAATGCAAATTAAAGACTTGAAGACTGATGGGGAGGGGGGGTCCCACGGAAGACTGGGGGAGGGGGGGGGGTGTAGCTCAATAAGAGCCACAATGTATTCATACATGTATCATGTAGATCAGGGGTGTCAAACTCATTTTAGTTCAGGGGCCACATTCAGCCCAAACTGATCTAAAGTGGGCCAGACCAGTAAAACAATAGCATAATAACTTGTAAATAATGATGACTCTAAATTTTTCTCTTTGTTTTAGTGTGATCAAAATTAAATTATGAAAATATATACATTTACAAACTATCCAAACAAAAATGATGTAAATATCCTTTAAAAACTGAGATTTCTTGAGAAAAATAAGTGCAATTTTAACAATATTACACCTCAACTTACCATTTATACATGCATATATATTATGGATTGGATCTACAAAAGGCACAAAATATTTAATAACAGGAAGTATAATGTTAAAATTTTACTTACAAAATTTCAGGTTTTTCACATTTTATTGTTAAAGGATAGTTTGTAAATGTTAATATTTTCATCATTTAATGTAAGTTTTTACACTAAAACAAAGAGAAAAATATGGACTTGTCATTATTTATAGGTGTAATGGAATATTATGTTTTTGACAATAACCTAAGAAAATTTGGAGTCATTATTTATAGGTTATTATGCTATTATTTTAGTTGAGATCACATTGTTCTGTATGTGGAACCTGAACTAAAATGAGTTCAACATCCTTGATTGTTAATATCTGAAGTGTAGTTTTTGAAAATTCATCCCGCAGGCCGGACTGGAACCTTTGGCGGGCCGGTTTTGGCACCCGGGACCCATGTTTGACACCCCTGATGTAGATGTTCTTTAAAGGTCTGATGAAAGTTGAGGGTTATTATAACAGAAACAGAACACAGAAGAAAAAATTAAATAAATAAATGAAAATCAGGTATTTTCCTACATTTAACTCACTGATCATGATCGATGTCCATAAAAGCTCTGATTAAAGTTGAGGATTATTATATCAAAAACAGAGAAAGTTGAAGAAAAAGTGACATGTTCAGTCAAACATATCAATAACTGAACATAAAAACCAGTGTCTCAAATCACTGTCATTGATCCAGCTCCATGGGTTTTACTGGTGAATCAATGTTGTAGAAGAGGACGGTGTTTCCATGGTAACTACAGGGCCTCTGAACGTCCAAATGGGTCATATCTGATGACCATGAAAAGATGACAAACTGCATTTTACACTAAATATTTACATGTATTGATAGGATTAATGGATGAACAGGTATTATGGTTTTGGTCGAAGGTGGATGTTTGGGTCTTTAAGGGTTAATGACCCAAGATGCCAGATGTTTGTTATTTATAGGACATCAGGATTTCTTTATTTTGTGTTTTCTTTTTTTTTAATCCCTTATTGCGAATTAGCTTCAACAGTTATTTGATTATTGGTTGAATTTATCGAAAACCATTTTTCGTCTCCAGCTTCTAAATGTAAGAATTTCTCTGGCTTGAATTATCAGTGCTTTAAAGCTAATGACGTTCATTTTGTCTTCTGTTTATGTAATTATACTTTTCTTTTTTCCTTTTGTGCAGACAAGGTATAGTTTTTTAGATGTTACCTGCTTGACAGTTTCAACATCTAAAAAACTACACCTTGTCTGAACAAAAGAAAAAAAAAAAGAAAAGTATAATTATCAGTGCTTTGTTTCTCTGTTCGATTTTTTCCTCAATATTTTTGGAATATGTTAAAAATATTGGGTTGATTCATTGTCAGTGGAAATAAATGCCTGGTGTGCAGACTCCTACATCTACAAATGGAATCATTTGAAGTGAAATGAGGTGTTTGATAAGCAGGTGTTAGATAAAATCTGCTTTACCATCTGGATTCACTGATTTCTTTTACCCATCAGGTCTGTTTTTTTTTTTTTTCTTCGAGTTAAATAAAATCCTGTGTCTGTGTGAACAGATAAAAGACGCTCTGTTCTGGCAGACGGTAACTTGTCTGTCCATCTGTAATCATCAGCGTGACACTAATCCTCCTACGCTGAGGCTTTCTCTGTCGAGCAGCGATTCTCAGGCCAACAAAGGAACGATTCAGGTTTCTTGGAGGTAGACGTTTCATTAACAGAAGTCTTGAAAGACAACTGGAAATATGGACGTTCAACTCTTCCTTCTCTCTTTGTACATGTTACATTCAGCTTTGCTTTATCTACCCTTGGATTTTACAGTCATCTCAAGCCTTAAAAAACCAAAAAGTGTGATTTCATAATGCACAGGTGTCAAACATACAGCCTGTGGACTAAAACCGGCCACCAAAGGGTCCAATGAATTTGTGAAATGCAAAAATTATACTGAAGATATTAAGAATCAGTTTAGCTCAGGGGCCACATACAGACCAGTATGATCTAAAGTGGGTCAGAACAGTAAAATACTATCATAATAACCTATAAATAATGACAACTACTCATTTTTCTCTTCGTTTTAAAGCAAAAAAAGTACATTTCCATGAAAATGCTAACATTTACAAACTGTCCTTTTGTAAAAAATGTGAATAACCTGAACAAAATATGAACAACCTGAAATGTCTTAAGAGCAGTAAATATAATTTTAACCCTTTCATGCATACTGGTCACTATAGTGGACAATTATTGTACAGCTGTTCTCTTGTATATTCATGGATTTTGTTGTTTTCATTGCATATCAGCCAACACAGTGGACACTTACGCACCATCCCATAGACTGACATTTATACTATTACTGTAACTATGCTGTTCTTGATAAACCTGATCTGCAGTAACATGTTTTAGTGTAAATCAATTGCTAATTGTTATTAGACTGTAATTAACAGTTTCTTTTTTAAACATTTTTTTTTTTATGTGTGTGTGTGTGTGCATATTATCTCCATAAAGTGAATGATAAGTGTTCGTATTGCATAGTTTTCTATATCACTTTCTGATATTAGTTTTTAATTCATGTTTCTTTGCTTCAAAAATTTAATGCGTGGTGTCTGGCTGAGTGGACATTTTTGTAACATCTTCAAAAAAAAAAAAAAAAACAACTTGATTGCATTGTTTTTTTCGTGCCTATAGAGGAATAAAAACACTCAGGAAAAATATCTTGGCCAAGGTTCTCATAATTTATGCATGAAAGGGTTAACAATAATCTGCCTGTTACTAAATTATTTGTCTATTTTTAGACCCATTGCGATCTGTAAGTTGTAATGCACTGTATAAGGTGTAGATGATAAACATAAAAATTGCAGTTATTTTTCTTAAGACATTTCAGCTTGTTTGAAGCAGATCAACTCCTTTTTGGTGAAATAAATTATTTGAAGAAGGTAAAAGTAGGTACATTATTACATACTGTAGTTTGGGGTCCAGAATGCAAAAGGGCAATTACTTTTAGTCCTTGAGATGAGAACAGTGGGGAAGGTTCAGACTGTAACATTAAAATTACACAGCCTGAGTCCAAAAAGGTAAAAACATTCCGTTGGATAATTTCTGCTGTGATTACCATGTTTCAACTGCCAAAGCAACTTAATCTCAATAATTAACGGCCTCTCATTTCTTAAGTGACCATGATGGAAGACCTATCCTGTGGTTTAGAAGGTACAAATTATCAAGACACTACTAAAACTGGGCTAAAAACTTTTCAATGCATTCGGAAAACCTGGAGAAACACTGGTGAACCATCACCTTCAAGGAAGAAATGTGGTCAGAAAATAATTTAAGATGAGTGAGAGGAAAATAATATCACAAATTCGAACATTAGAAATTATGGCTGTGTTTATAATGAAAGGTAGAGCATTTTATTTATTTATTTTTATTTATTTAATGTTTATTTAGACAGCATTGCCACCAAAGGGAAAATGTGATGCATATAAGACATCTAGCTTCAGCTAATTTGCTGTCTTTGTCCCTGGTCAGGCTTTTGAACACTATAAAATAATATACTTAACGCAATAAAATACAAAACAAATTTTCACATGGAACTAAATGGGTATAAATAGTGTTGTAATCTTAAAAAAAAAAAAAACACTTATTAGTGAGATTAATCTGAAAGAAAGGCTTTGATTTGCTAGAAATCATAAATATTGGACTGTTTCAACAGGAAAAGGTCATGTGATATGATGAGTCTAGACTGAGCCTATTTTGGAGTGATTACCCATCATGCCTAGTGTCTACAGTCCAACCCTGTGGGGTCAGTGTTCTGATCTGGGGTTAGTTCAGTTGGACCAGGTGTAGGATCAGGAATATTATACGTCCATAAATGAGGTCAGATGAAGCTGAATAAAATGACTGGACATCAGTTTTAGCACAAATATTTTCTATGCTGATGACACTGACATTTTCCAAGACGACAATGACCAGGACTGATCAGGATCAAATATGTGAAAGAGTATGAGAAGTTGGGAGTTGGACGTTGAAAGCATGTTAAGTTTCAGTTTCATTTTCACACTAGCGTAAGTGACATTATGTATGGACCACACCCCCCCTCCCCAACAGATCAACAAGATAGTGAATTTTATGAAAGGGTCCACAAAGCTTACTAGGGCTGGGTAAAAAAAAAATTGATTTGATCGATTTTGGATTGATTTCTTTTTCATTTTGCATAATCGATTAATGGTGGATGAGACCGATTTTTCAGAGCAGGACCGCGAGTAAATGACCCGGAACTCGCCGACGTGGAAGCGCAGCTGCCTTGGTCATGCTCGCGATGGTTCTGGTGCGGGAGGAACGCGGAGGAAGGGTGGGGAAAACCCCTCTGTGGGAGGTCCTTCCGGTCTCAAACTCAAACCTGCAGTGCAGAGGAACTGGCCGACGGAGGTGGGTTGCGGAAGCCAGTCATTTCTAGAAATATTAACTTCGATCACCTGAGGCTGGGTGCGGAGTTAGAGGAATTGTAAAGTGGAAATCACGAAGCTCCGCCCACCCTCCCCCTCCAGTGAGTTTCTTGTACCAAGGGCCCAACATGATTCTGTTTCAGGGGGGCTAAAACTGGTGTCGTTGCCCCAGGGTGATAGTAATGTGCCTTAAGGCTGGAAGCACCAGGTATAAAACAGAATAAAGATGATGAAGAAGTCTGTTCAGATCCACTGTAGAAACATGGACATGTTTGTGTCCTGTTTATTTTTTTAGAGCAGATTCATCTGTTTACTGCTGAAATGTCAGATTTATTTCCTTTCTAATATCAATATTGATTCTGTGTTGCATGGCTGCAGTAGTCAAATAATCAAGTTACAACTCAAAATTGTACTTTAGTATCACTAAACGAATCTGAATCTATCAATTAGAAGCACTCGGAGAGTGCAGACCTCCGCCAAGGCTGATCAGTGGCCCCCCCCGTGGGCCCCCCCACCCCCGATCACCACCAAAATTTAATCATTTCTTCCTTATCCCATTTCCAACAAACCCTGAAAATTTCATCCAAATCTGTCCATAACTTTTTGAGTTATGTTGCACACTAACGGACAGACAGACAAACAAACCCTGGCAAAAACATAACCTCCTTGGCGGAGGTAATTAATACTGAATCGAATCGAAATTAATCGATTCAGAATCTTATGAATCAAAATCGAATCGATTAAGGAAATTGGCCATGATACCCAGCCCTAAAGTTTACCTTTCATGGGGCCCACAATTGGTAGCGGCACTCCTGAACCTAACTCTATAGAGACGGTGACGAAAAACGTGGGTTTGCATAGACAAATTCAACAGAAGTCTACTCTAAGGCAAATTTAAGCTACACTTGATTCGCTTTTAATTTAGAAAACAATTATCTATACTCATTACTTTGCTTTGGAAGTCAGATGAGCGTCATTTGAGAAACACTGATATAAATTTGACTTTTTCATGACATCCTCTTTTGGATGACCACACTTTAAGTATCACAGCTTTAGAGTCTATCCATAGTAGAAGTGTTCAGTTTGTCCACTTTAACCTACAGTATTTTGTGTGTCTTTGTACAACTGTAAAGCTAAGAGACCATCTGTACTATATGATAATGAATATTCCCTGTACCAGTACCACCTATTATGGTATTACATCACCAAAAATCCCAGCAGGGGGAATACAGAGTGTCTACTTGATAAAATAAAAAAGCTAATCTTAATAACTGTAGGGGCTGCGTAAAGGTTAATACGATCAACTGTGATAGAAATGGCCATCTTAATTACTATAATTACTTTTAATTTAGATTAACACTCGGTCACCTGCAGCTGTTTCCTGACATTTAAGTAACACTGACACTTGGGCTCTGATGGTAGATAATAAGACAAATGACTATAGGTAAAACTCCATTCCTGTTAATCTGGGTACAAGGCAACAGAAAACCTTTAAATGTTAACCAGCGGTGAGGATTTAATTGGCAGTATTCATGAAACACTGATTTGATTTTTAAGCCGCACAGACTTAAACCTTCCATCAGCTTTTTTGGTGATCATGTGACCCAGACCTCGTCATGAGCTGACGTTCATCAGTTCTTAATTAACAGTGTAATGTCACTTTTCCAAGTTTAATGAGTTGCTGGGATTTGGTTGGAAGCTGTCCGCCGCTGCTCTACTTCTCGCTGTTCCTGGAAAATCCATTTTATTTGTGTTGTTGGTTTAACACCCCCACCCCCCCAACACACACACACACTCCTTACATCCCCTCATGTTCTGTCTGACTGCCATCATTGAATTGGCTGCTGTGGTCTGTCAGCTGGCACCGACATGATGAGAAATCCTGCCAGAACGAAACAAAAGTGGACACTTTTAGATGCTTCCATGCTTCTCTGCTGCATGCTTGGAGGAGGTTTGTCTGTCAGCCACCATTATGTTTCAAATCAATTTTCCACCTGCTATTCCAGGTCAGATTGATTTGAGACTGGGTGGGTATTAGGCTGTAATAATTGAGATGCTGCTCACATGAAGTTCCATTATATCTGCTGTCAAATACTAGGTTAAAACTCAGCACATTAACACAGTTCAACCCCATCATTTTTCACTCTGATGTGAAGAGGTATTTCCAGTCGGGTTGGGTTGAACTTTGACAAGACTCTCTGCACTCCGCCAGTGTATATATCTATATATAAATACTTAGCACCATTAAAAACGCACGGGTAAGAATAATATGTATATTTGGAGATATATTAAATTAATTGGTTTGGAGTTACCTTCTTATTAAAGAGGGGAAGCATTGGTCATTAGAGAATGAATTGTGGACAAATTGTGAACGTAAAATGCCAATGGTGGGTTCTCTCTGTTGTATGGTAAGTCGTGGCATTTTGAGCTGGCCAAAACATTTCGGTATTTTCTTTGCTGCCTTTATATCGGCTATTGACCATAACTAAAGTTACCAGTCAAGCGTGACTCTGTACAAGACAAGACATTCGACTCAATGTCCGACATTTAGGGATTAGTCCAAACGCCAACGTTGCACATGTCGGAAATGAAAAAAATACAGCTGTTAACTGTGCTACTCAACTAGTGAGCAACATATACAAAACAGGCACCTAAGCAAATCATTGTCTGGAAATTACACCATGTTTGGACCGTGCATTTTTAATGGTGCTAAATATATATATATATATATATATATATATATACACACACACACACACACATACACATACACAGTCATCGAAAAAATATTAGACCATCAAAAGTCATAAAAAACAATGGTTATGCAATCCAGTCCTAACTCCTGTGTGTATCATGTGACTAAAACAGACCAAAAAGAAAACATGGAATGCCTAAAAGCACTGTTTTTGTCAGTACAATGTCATAGATATTGATGTAAGAACTGAAGTGATTGTGGTTATTATCAAGAAAATCAAGGAAAATAAATAGATACCAGCTCTGAAATTAAACTATTATGAGCTATTGTTGTTATTACATCTGTCCAAACAAATGTACCTTTAGTTGTACCAGGCATTAAAATGAACAAGAAACTGAAGAAAACAAGGGTGGTTTAATGTTTTTTTTCTGCGACTGTATGTTCCTGTTTTATTTATTTATCTGAACAGTTGTATAATGTTCTTCAGCACATCTGTCATGTTCAACCTCTGACGGAAAATAAATCCTATTTAAATCAAAAATAACCTTCTGATGTCCTCAGAACTAACTTGAGTAATAGAAAATTTAAGCTTGACAAAAATAGTGATTTGATATAAATAGTGATACATATTGATATCGTCTGATATGAAAAAAAAATATTGTGATATGATTTTTTTCCATATCGCCCAGCCCTGAGCTAAATAATTTTTTTTTTTTTTGCATTGTTTTGTTAGTCCTGGTCAATAAAGTTTATTATATCTTGTGACATATGGAAGCGAGGCACAATGTAGTAGAGAGGGAGAGATCCCATCTGGTTTTTCTGTTAGTCATCAGGGCAAAGACCGTAATAATTTATGTTATCAGAAAACTGTTTGTTGTTTGAGAAAGAAATTTAATTAAAAACTTGTTTAATTTTCATATACCACCACATATCGTTACCATCTTCTATCACGAATAAACCTGTTGTGGACTCAGTAAATGACCAGCAGTTGTAATTGTGAAATAGAATTCCCCAAGCATTGGCTGGTTCACCTTCTGATAGAGAACGTGTGCTGGGTTTAGACCGCTGTGACTCAGGTTAGTTTTATATATATATATATATATATATATATATATATATATATATATATAGAGAGAGAGAGAGAGAGAGAGAGAGAGAGAGAGAGATAGATAGATAGATAGATAGATAGATAGATAGGTAGGTAGGTGAAGGCTGTCGATTTGTCCGCTGAAATCTGGCTCCATCATGTCAGTGATGCAAAGTCACAAATACTCATTTCTTCTAAACTGCCCCTCTTCAAATCCATTTATTTTATTGAATTTCTCTTGTTCGTTGCTCATTATCTCCACCAGGAGGTATTATGATGACTTTGCTTTGTGTGTTTGTTTGTTTGATTGTTAGCAGCTTTACGGGAAAACTATTCCAACCATCTTTACCAAATTTTACCCACAGATAGGCCTAGGCCCTGGGACCAACCCATTAAATTTTGGGCCCAGTAGGCCACAGTTCAAGGTCACAGCAAGGTCACAAAATATACAATTTTCCTCTCTCATCATTGAGAAATTTTCGATATTCATAAAAATGCAATGCAATTCATAAAAAATGCAAAACGACTCTGATTAGCCTCCAATTTGATCCACCTGTAGCTTATAACAATATATTGTATCTGCCACAAAATTGTCCACATCCACTGTGGAATGTGGACTCTGTGGACATTTCAATTTAACATTGAAAATCCCATTTATGACACATTTTTCATTATAACTCAACAAACATTGATTGGAATTTAACAGAATTTGACATAAACGACTGGTACCAAGCTTCAACTTTGTACGAAATATCGTTCCGCTCCATTTCTCTTCCGTTACGCAGTGTTGACTTTTGGGTTTTTTTATGCACCATTTTCAAACAAATCATAAAAAATGCAATTCATGAAATATTTTGAAATTTGTTTTGCACATCCATAGTTTAAAAAGAAATAGTTAATCCACACATGCACACTGTTCGGGGTGCTTGGCAGAGGTTTGCGTTCTCTGAACACTTGTTTCTCAATGTTGTTACCAGTGACTCACTCCATGTGCAGGAGCGTTGTCTGCCTCAGCAAACTGATTAAGAATGGTTGTGATTGGTGGATGGCTGTGTGCAGTGTGTGTCACGTACCCAGGGTGAAATTACATGAGAACACATTGAGTTCATTTGCCTCCTACATTGCAGGACCTGCGATGTGACTATTGCGCACACGTACATTGCAATGACAATGCTCATATTGTGCAGCTCTAGTCTGGAGTCATTTCCTGTAAGCATCATCTACACAGGAGTTACCTACCACAGAGACGTGTGGATGGATGTAAAAACAGCACGACAAGAAAAAGGAGAATGTATAATCTGAGCTATAAATAAGTGTGATGCCACTGCCAGCTGTAATAACCAAAATAAATGCAGCGCTTACCCTCAATGACCCACTTTGGCTTTGTTTTTGGGAATAATGTGATCAAGCCAGGGTGAGAGGCTGACACTCAGAGGATGACTCAAAGCTTCCTCCAGTCTGTTCTTGCCTTTGATTTTTTTTTTTTTTCACAATCACAATAGAAAAAATCCTGCCTCACATGAATCAACGGTGTGGAAAAGTAACAGAAATGTGACAGAGGAAGGATATTGACAGGCGTCCAGCGTCCAGCATGAAGCCAGGCCAACTTGTATGAGCTGGAATCTCAGGCTGCTGTGTGCTGATAACGCCATCAGTTTATTTTCCAACCCAGTGGGCACAGCTATGTCGTCTGAAAGGGGATCCACAGAGGAAGGGTCCAGACTTCATGTCGTGGTCCTCTGGGAAGTAGTCTGTAGACTTTTATGTCTGAGTTATGGCACTGAATGTGTTGACATGAGGAGAGACTTCCAAAACTTCAATATGGAGTGGAAAAATATCACAGTGTGACTTTTCTGTATTCAGATTTCAAGCTTTTCAGGCAGATTTCAATGGCTCATCTGCATTAGAAGGTGCACATCCTTCCTAAAAAACAGAAATAGGTAACAAAGGGTGGGTGTAGGGATGCACGATTTTGGCCAAAGCTAAAATCCAGATTTTTTTCCCCTGAAAGCTCGATTTTTGGGTAAAACTACAAAAGACAACACAAGTCAGCATGTCGTTTTCGTGAGCAGCCCTCAATGCAAGGCACTGATCACTACCTCAAATCTGTGAGGTGTTCACATGTTCATTTGTTGGAAGCTCCAAGAATAAGTCCAGATTCTTTTAGGTCTCATTTGTATAAATTTAATTTGGTTTATCTGACTACAAACAAAGTACAAAGTATGACTTAGCGCTGAGAATCCACTCCAAGCAGGAAATGGATCCAGACATTCCAATGCACATCAGTTTTATAATCCTTGTAAACTGATCCTCAAACTATGGGCTGACCCCTTGTGGGCTAAGTGGGTTGGGTCACAAAAATGGGCTAGAGTTACCTGACTCTAAAGTGAAACAGATGTTTAACCCTAGGCCTGTGTTTTTCAACCTTGGGGTTGGGACCCCACATGGGGTCGCCTGGAATTCGTATTAATTGATGGAAAAAAATGTCAATAAATTATTGATAAAAAAAATATTTACATCCACCAAGGAGGTTATTCTTTTGCCGGCGTTGGTTTGTCTGTTTGTCTGTGTGTGTGCAAGATAACCCAAAAAGTTATGGGCAGATTTGAATGAAAATTTCAGGAAATGTTGATACTGGCGCAAGGAACAAATGATTAAACTTTGGTGATGATCGGGGGTGTGGGGGCCATGGGGGCCTACTGATCTGCCTTGGCAGAGGTCTGTTCTCTCCGAGTGCTTTTCTAGAAAAGAGAGCGCAGACCTCCAACAAGGCAGATCAGTGGGCCCCTGTTCCTTGTGCCAGTATCAACATTTCCTGAAAATGTCATCAAAGTTCTTCCATAACTTTTTGAGTTATCTTGCTAAAAGACAGACAAAAAATCCCCCCCCGGTCACCATCAAAATTTAATCGTTTGTTCCTTGTACCAGTATCAACATTTCCTGAAAATTTCCCGCGCAGACCTCCGCCACGGCAGATCAGCCCCCCACCCATCACCACCAAAATGTAATCATTTGTTCCTTGTGTCAGTACCAATATTTCCTGAAAATTTCATCAAAATTTAACCCTTTAACAACGACAGTCTCACTGGTGCTGCATTTTGCACTTTACAGCATTCCAATGACTGTAACTCCTGGACCGTTTACACCATCCACAAAATTCAAATGACATCAGAAAGCTGAGATCCTGAGCTTTCCATCATTATACAACACTTTACAGCAGCAGTATCATTTGTTCCTTGTGCCAGTATCAACATTTCCTGAAATTTTCATCCAAATCTGTCCATAACTTTTTGAGTTATCTCTCTAAAGTAATCTGTTACTATAATGTATTAATTTTGGAGCACGGTACTCCCAACACTGGTTACTTTTAGTGATGCAGTCTAGTTTGGTGGATCCAAAAAGCAGGTTTCTTTGGTCCATTCTCTGCTTTTTAGTTAAAGGGACGTTGACATCACATTGATAATCAAATATTAACAGGGACTTTTTAATACTCACGTACTTCAACCTTGTGGAGTACTTCCATGCAATCCTATTAACTGATACTTGTTCCATTGATGTAGTTAACATAGTGAACTTCACGGTACCACATTTCACCCGGGGGATGAACTCCTCCCTGAGTTTTTTTTTTAATGTTCCGCTGCTTTTATTCTCTCTCCTGTGAGATTTGATTTAATAATTAATTCTTGAAGGTTAGCAGCGATCTCAGCTTCTTCATTTGAGAATAGAGTCAAACATTAATGCTTTTTGGCACAAAATATTCATTTTCTTCCTAGTTTTCTTGGTTGTTGTCATCCCTGCATAATTCAAATGCCATTAAGGTCCCGTTTCATTTTCTTTTCACTTTCTCATTGAGGTCAGGTTTCTCCTCACCAGTTCCTCGGTGCTGAAGTCACTCTGTTATTCCAGCAGAAATGTCATTCAGACACTCCTAATGTGGTGCCTTCAGGGTCGCCAATGCTCTTTTCTGATTAAATTTACAGCACCTCGGCAGCGGGTGCCGCTCACCTCCGTTCCTGAAGCACTTTTCTTTTCATGTAGGTCGAACCAGACGAGCAGATGCTATGATTTACCAACATGATTTCAAGGAGAACGTGCTGGTGTCGGTGTTGTGTCCTGACAGGTTTGAGTGCTGAAGAGTCAAAGTGTTGGAGTGTTATGTTAATATTTTATGGTATGTTTACGTGAATTACACAGGATTCACCTTCAAATAAACTCCATTGACATTTTTTTTTGTTTTTTTATTTTCTAGAGGGGGAGTAGGTCAGAGTTCCACTTTTTTTATGTATTTTTAAAATCTTTCTTTTTTTTGCCCCCATCATATACTTATTATGGGTGAAATTTCAAATGTCTGTAGCAGCAAAACTATTGGTTGAATTCAAACCAAACTGGGTTTACAGACTGTCAGTGACGCAGAATAGATGTCACTGCATTTTGGGAAAAGCAGGTCAAAGTTCCTATTTTTTATGAATTTTTAAAATAAAATTTTTCCCTTTTACTTATAATGGGTGAAATTTCGAATGTCAATAAAAACATAAATTTTGTTTCAATTTACTTCAAACTTGGCACATATATAGAGGCAACTGATATGATGACATCAGCACATGCATAGACATGATGACATCAGCTGGGTCGATGCCAAAATAAGCTACAATACATGCGAGGGGTGGGGTTTGTTGTTGTTTATATATACTTCTTGGATTTATTTAGATTTTTTGCCACATATGGACAAGGAACCAAATATGGTAACTTCATTGACCTTGATTTTCTACATAACAATAAAAATGTTGAAAAATTTCACAAAAGTTATAGTCGTGTTAAGTCCTCCAATAAGACACGAAGCAATGTGACATCATGAATAGCGTAAAGACAACACACCACTTTTAACTGGCGTGTTATCTGGGCACATTATAAGCTTTCAGCGTGTATATTTACGCCACGTAAAATAACACGCCATTAGCGTGATTAATGGTTAGGTGTTAGGGTTAGGGGTAGGTCTAGGGTTAGCGGTTAGCGATTAGTGCATTTAGGGTGTGGTTTAGGGTTAGCGGTTAGCGATTAGCAGCTAGCACATTCACAGGAAAAATTAAGGAGCATTTATTCAAAAGTCAAAAATATTTTCCTCAAACAGAGTAAATCTGGCCTCATACTGAGTATATTTGGCTCTATACCGAGTTTGGAGAGCTCTATCCAAAGAGTAATTTTTACTCTTTTCAGAGAGGGACAAAATGTTATCTGAGCTGAGGCAATTTCTCATAGACTGCAAGGGAAGCTCAGCTTCTCCTAAAATTATGAAAATTAAATGGTTAAATATGTACAGCTGTGTTGACATTTCATTGACTAGAAATGTGTTAGAACACGTTCATCTCACAGACGAGTTTGTTCAGAATCAGCTTTATCACAAATCAACAGACTCAATGTTGTTCACTTCTCATACATTCCCGTGTCTCTGTTTTCTCATTCGATCTCTGCTCAGTGCATTTGTCCGTAGACGCTCAGCGTCCATGCACTTCAATGGGACTGAGTGGAACAGCTTTTTTCATTGCCTCTAAACTGGACGGTAATTGGATAAATGCCACGATGTTGTCCCGCCCCCGGACGCTCAGTGTCTCTGGGGGTGAATGGAGCTGTGGGCGGAGCTCGGCTGGGCTGGACGCCAGGATTCCACGTGCTGATTGGAGGATCAGTCGAAAGGCTGAAACCTGTTTGATTGACAGCTATTTTCAGATCTCCTCCTTCACTGACACAGTTCAGTTTAATACCGTTGCACATTCTGCTGTGAAATGGAGAGAGAAACCACTACGAAATTACTTGTTCATTTCTTGCACTGTAAATAAAACACACTCATTGTACTTCCTTGTTTCAATTTAACATAATTTCAACGTTTTCTGGTTTATTTGGTATGATAAGGTCACTGACCATTTTCTTAAAAAGGAACAGAGGGACGAATTTATGTTTAAATAACCTGACTTTTTTTTTTTTCTTTTTTCATGTAAGCTGACAATGAGCTTCCCCTCTCTGAAAGACGAGCAGCTGCTACTGTATCCGAGTAGAGTAAAATTTTCTTCAATTGGATTAAATTTTACTCAGACACATTTCCTGTGTTGACACGCCATCAAATGGCATTAAATAACATGTGAAAGGATGAAAAGGCATACGTATAGCACGCCAAATGCAATAAACTGGCGTCACATACAATGTGATTTCATGGCATCAGTCTGCACGAAGAGTCTTTCTATGAGCGTCCTATAAAGGGTTAATAAAAGAACCAACAATAATCAGGCACATCCATGATTTAAACAGTGTCAAAGTGATGAATCTTCTCACATGTTTCTTTTAATCTGTTGCCCTTTTCGTCATGCGTTTCATTAGAACTGAACTGGACTGAACTGTGGCCTCAGATCCCACAGCTCCACAATGACACCATCTCCTTAATTTACTTTTAATAAGCCGTTCTCTAAAGACGGGCTCCGGATATTACCCCAGTGATTGATTCTGGCTCCACTCAGTGAAGTCCCTTAACTCTAGTCCAGACAGCCCGGTCATCGCTGTGATTGGTCCATTGAGGCGTCTGGCTGCGAACACAACAGGATTGGGGGGTTTCTCCTCCGACAGATGGGCATTAACTTGAATCGGAGCTGCTTAGTTTCGTTCTCCCATGTGAATAATTGTCAGAAAAAATAGAAATCCTCAGATGTGACGCTGGCCTGGATTCGCGATTTGACTCGGGCCGTTTCATTTCCAGCTCGGCGGTGAAATGAAACGTCCGTCGGCGGTGTTAAGGCGCCGCGGGCCGTGTGGTGACAGCGCCGTCGTCACCTCGCTCTGACTCCTTTCTCCTTGCTCTAGTTCCTGTTCCGCCACAATGCACTGGATCAGACATGTTGGATACAGCGCTGCAGGCTGGACATCCGGGCAGCTGCTGTCAAGAGCTGGTGGACTCAAAAAGTACCGCAAAAATATGAGTAATAGACTGTTAGTGGTAAGATAATCTGGGTTTGGTTTACTGCAACTCATGAAGTGGGAAAGAACGAAGGGCAACAGCATAAAAAAACCTGGACGACTCTAACAATTGGATTCACTGCTGTATGCGTGGTAGCGTTCTAGTGCTACGTAACTTTTTTTTCTTTTTTTTTTGCATTAATGCAGTGGTTCCCAACCTTTTTTGGCTCATGACCCCATTTTAACATCACAAATTTCTGGCGACCCCAGACATTCAAAACTAAGACATTTTTTTTACTAAAATTTTTTTTTTTTTTTTTTTTTTGTGGGTTGGGGTTAGAATTAGAAAAGAAAAAGTACTATTTTCGGTTTGTTTTTGATTTTATTAGAAAATGAGCATCCTGTAGATTCTGTATTTAGCATGTGGCTGAAACACAATGTTGATCCGATTTGATTCGATTCAATGCGGTAGAACAGGAGTTCCCAGACTTTTTTGCCTCGAGACCCCATTTTAACCCCAGACATTCAAAAGAGAGACTTTTTTTTGCTAAAATTCTTTTTCTTTTTTTTGGGGGGGGGGGGGTGTTGGGTTAGGATTAGAAAAGTTTGCTGTTTGCATTTGATTTCATTAGAAAGGGAACATCCTGTAGATTCTGTATTTAACATGTGGCTGAAACACAATGTCAACAACACTAGATCGGATTTGATTTGATTCGATGCGGTAGAACAGTAGCTCCCAAACTTTTTTGGCTCGCGACCCCATTTTAACATCACAAATTTCGGATCTACAGAAACACCGGGACACGATGGCAGAACCGGGTCTGGCTGCGATCACACACTAACAAGGTCGGTCTGGTTCTTACTGTGGCCCAGTTCCTCGTTAAGGTATTTCGAGTATTTCCATGAGCGTCCAATAAAGGGTTAAGTCAGACGATACACCCTGAAGTAAAATGTCACAGAATTCCACAACTGAAGAAACTGAAATAAAAGTGTTTGAGGTGAAATCTGGGAAAGGCCGTGTGAATCCTGTGGTGTGGAAAACATCTGCCCCCCCCCCCCCCCCCCCCCCCCGAGACACAGGAATATAACACAGGTATTAAAAGCAATGCCTTGACATTTAAGTTAAATGCGAAGGGAGAAAAAAAAGGAGTTACAGAGCAGGAGGAAACAGGTGGAGGGTGAGGACCGGCTCATGTGATGCTCTGTAATTACAGGAGCATCCACAAACGAAGGCACCTTATGGGATTCCACCCACTCCACAGGAAGCAGAAAAGGATGAAAACTATATTGAGTTAAAAATCTAAAGTGGGAAATTGCAAAGAAATGAAAGTTAATGTTATGGTGTTCAGGAAAGACTTTCTTGTGGCCATTTTTTTAAATATTGTAATGCCTCGAAGCAGAGCCTGCAGTTCCAGCAGTATTTTTAAATTAATGTCCATAATGCAATTATAATGACATTTATATTTGATGTGAATTAAAATAGCAATTCAAGGAAAACCCAGAGGTCTGGTGTGAAACATTCATGAGGATAAGGGAGGATCTAATCGCAGAAATTGATTATTATATATTCAAGGTGCCATTTCTCAAAATAACAGAGGGGGGGTGGGTTTTTTGGGGGTTTTTTTGTCAGGACATCACTATTTCTAAGTTGCTTTAACCTTCATGTAACTAAAAAAAACTCCCATGTTTTCTGGAAATAAATTTGTGCATTTGACCGTGTCGTAAATAGTTTAGTTTCGAGTCGGATATTGCGCTTATGCATGGGATTGGATTTTGTGCCTAAAGGAAACTCCTCATACAAGTTGTTTTCCATAAAGTTTTCAGTACTCAGTTTTTCCTCTTTGGGGTTTTGTGAATTGATGAGGTTTTTGTTATTAGTCAAGTTTCCTCAAAGTGATTTTTGAAGTGAATTCCCATCACTACTTTCACAGACTCATTTATTTAAAAAAAAATTCTCCTTAAAACTTGAAGTTAATAGAATATGATGGGTTCACCCAAGTGATTTGCACCCAAGTGTGTTCCTTCAATTAATCTGATATTTTTGCCTCATTATATCAAATATTTCTTGTTTTAACACCAGTTAAAAGCCACTTAGAATAATTTGTGCTGTTTAATACATTTAATGAAGATGTATTTGAGTGCTGGAGTTTGGCCATCTGGAGTTTGAGGCTTTTATATCTATATAAACTGAATCAGTAAACAGAGTAGTTTGTCATTCAATAAGTATTTGGTGTTTTCACTTTTCACTTTGTTTTAAAAAACTTCATATTATTTTTCACAATTTAAATAAGGTTAGAATTCAAAAGTTGTTAATTTTTGCATGATCTTTAAAATTCTGGCCACCAACTAAAATGTGCACATTGTAAACAAAAGAAAATTACAAGACTAGCATCTGTCTGCCAAGTGTGCCTAAAACGCACTCCTTCTTCCATTTGATATGTATGATTAGACCTGACCTTGATTTACAAAAATAAAATCAAATTAGACCAGAAAAATAAATCAATATATAATATTTAATAGTTTGATTTATAGGTGTGCATTTTTGGCACACTTGGTGACAGATGCTAGTATTTTTGAACATTTGACCTAGCGTCAAAAATAATAATGCAAATTAACCAATGTTGGAGTTAATCATTGACATATGCCAGGATGCAAAAATCAAATAATATGTAATCCACTTTTTATGTCGTATATTGAAAAAAAATAAATAATTTTTTTGTGGGTTTTTTTGCGTCCAAAAAATTGGTTTGTTTACATTACAAACACAACATTTAAAGGGCTAAAAAATGTGACAATTATTGAGTATTTGGTGTTTTTATTTACAGCTCAAGTTGATGAAATAGAAAAAAGTGTAAAAGAATTAAAAACAAATTGTATGAAAACATTTTTGACATTATTCCACAAATGTGCCAAAAAGGCAAAAAACATTAATTTTAGATGACATTTAGTCTATATAATGTATATTATTCTGGACTGAGGCAGAAAAGCCAGCTGTAGATTACTGCACAAAGTGAGAATTTGATTTTCCTTGGTCAGGATATGTACAGTCAGTCCAGCTGTGATTTACAAGATTGACAATTAATACTGAACAAACAAGAACTCAAACTATGAATTATGAAAGAGCTGCAGCATCTGAAACTGACCACAATGAACATTTGAAAGATAAACAGAACCACAGCGCTTCAGTTTCAGCTTGTCATGTCTTTTATGTATTGTGATTGTTCCTCTCAACTCACTATATATTTTTATTGGTAAGTTTTTTTTGTTTGTTTGTTTGTTTTTTTTCATCAATTACTAGAAATTCCAGGCGACACCATGTGGGGTCCCGACCCTAAGGTTGAAAAACACTGACCTATGCGCTACCATAGATAGTCTTGTAACAGCTTCCAGCAGCATTTATTGTCAACGGTTGTCAAACTAGCCAACCATGAAGTATCTGGGGAAATATGAATGTTAGTCACTTAGTTGAAACATATTCCGGAGTGACACCAAGTGGGCCATCACCCAGTTCCGGTCATGTCTCTCTCAAAACATGCCATGAAGAGAGAGGTTGGCAACGAGCACAGGCAATTTCAGGGAAAATGGGAGACGGAATATTTTTTTGTTGAGCACAGAGGCACCCCTACGCGTCTCATATGCAGAGAAAGTTATAAAGGAATACAACGTCTGACATCGTTTCTCAACTAGACATGCTGAGGAGTTTACAAAACACCAGGGAGATGAGACAAAGAACCGTATTGCCAATCTGAAAAAAACGTCTATTGAAGCAACAACATTTATTCAAGGAGGCAAGTAAAGAGAATGAAGCAGCAGTTGAAGCAAGCTACGTGGTGAGTGAGATGATTGCTAGGGCCGGAAAGTCATTCAAAGAAGGCGAGTTCTTAAAAAAGTGCTTGTTACCAGCGGCGAGTAAAGTAAAAAAAACTTTTTTTGTGGAATGCTTAACTGACCCAGACCCTACCTCCAGCAGCCCCCAGGTACGTTGAGTTTGGGACCCCTGATCTAAACCCTAAGCCTAAAATGGTCCACCTGGACTTTTTTCTTATTTCGACTATAAAAAGGTTAGAATATAAGCTGTGAGTGAGTCCGTTTGCCCTTTTTTCCAGAACACTTTTTTCCCCAGATCTGTCAAAATCCAACAGTCATTTACAGTTTACTGCATGTTATAATTCTGCTAAATCGGCTTCTTCTCCAGCTTCTAGTACAGATGTGAGTGAAATTACCAAAATGACCCAATAAAACCTATAGACTACAACATCTTAGATTTCAGAAACTGTTGGAATTTTTCCAGTTGCACAAACAGTGAAAGAGTTACATCCATCCAAACTGCATATGCACAGGGTGTGTCAGCGATGACACGTTAGGTTTTAAAGAGTTAACCTATAAAGACCCAGTGCTACTTTTGTGTCTGTTCCCAAATGCATTTTTCTCCCTCCTCATCTATTTTGAACCTTTCTTATGGGATTTATCTCCATTTATTATAATATTATCCTCTGTATTTTGTATTTTTGTCAGTGAAAATCAGGCATTTTCCTATATTTAATTCACTGCCCATGTAGATCAGGGGTGTCAAACTCAAATTCACAGTGGGCCAAAATCAAAAACTGGGACAAAGTCGCGGGCCAAACTCAATATTTATTGAAAAATTGACTGCAATTGTGCATGTTTTCCCTTCTTTCCAGATATGTAACGTTAAACCTTTTCATATGGAAATAAACTTTAGTTTTGCTTTAACATTGAATCCAGAACAAGCAAAGCTTAATATTATAAACGTATGAGAAATTAAATTTGAAATAAAAGAAACATCAGTAGTATTCGTTTCTTATTTAAATAAATAAAATAAATGATTAAGTCTCTCTATCTGTAGCCTTTGGAGTTCCTTTTAAATGTAAATATTTTTTCACAGGCCAACGACAAAACAACCAAAAATAATAATAATTTCCTTCAATGAAAATTCAATCTTTCAGCTATTAATAGTCCACGCCTTGGAATGGAAAAAGTCATAAAGAAAACAAGCTCAGTTTGCTACACTGATTTACACTGATGCACACTGGTCCAAGCCAGATACCTGACATCTCCTCTTAGATGCAAGTTCATCAATGTCTGGGGTCAGGCTCTGAGCCGAGAAAATCCTCAGGACTGAATGAAGGTGTTCGTCAGTGAGACGACTCCCGTGTGGTGTTTTGTTCATCTTTATCAAAGACAAGAGTTGTTTACATAGATATGTGCTGCCAAACATAGACCATTTGAGCAGCATGGGCATGCCGGAGTTGGGGCAGTGTGTCGGGGAGGAAACATGGAAAGTGTGCAGCACCCACAGAGTCATACTTTGACTTGAGCGTATCATTACACTGGAGCTTAATCAGCTCCATTTGGTGGTTGGTTGGTGCACTTTTCACATCAACCGCAAATGGATTGCTGAGCAGTTCAAATCTACATTTCTGGATTTCAAAGTCAGCAAATCGTCAGGTAAACTCGGAGCTGAGTACACCGAGTTTTTCAGCAAACTGTGCAATAGCAACACAGCGGGAGAGATCTGCTCTTTCATGGTTTAGCAGCACGGAAAATGACCCAAGTTTCCCTGCAGCATCTGAGTCTCTGACAGGCACAACTTGGTTCTAAAAGCCCTCACCGTACTGTACATGTCTGTGATGACATGGCCCCGCCCCTGAAGCTGCAGGTTGAGTGCATCGAGATGGCTCAGCATGTCACACAGAAATGCCAGGTCACACAGGAACTTTTTGTCCCTGAGTTCTGTTTGCCTCAGGAATGAATGAATGACTGGCAGTACGACTGCTAGTGATTGTAAACAAAAAAGGCGGAGGCGATTACCTGTCTTGACCGATGCGCAAACACACTAGCAAAGCTTTCTGGGATTTGTGGTATTAGCGGTGTATGCGCTGTACACTGGCAGGCCAGCCCTAATACATATTTGATATGATCTCACGGGCCAAACATAATTACACCGTGGGCCAAATCTGGCGCACGGGCCTGAGTTTGACATATATGATGTAGATGTTCATAAAAGCTCAAATTAAAGTTGAGGGTTTTTTTTGTTTTTTTTTTTAAAAAGAGAAAACTGAAGAAAAAGCGACTTTTTCAGCAATATATCAATAATTGAATGTAAAAACAAGTGTCTCCATCCACTGTCATTAGTCACTATTCCATTGACTCTCAAATTGTGTGACAATAAATTGTGCATAAAAATTTACCAAATGGAAAAATGACAATTTTGCCAAAACTCTTGTATTTTGATGAAAAGTTTTTGCGCTGGCAAGAAGTGGTTTTTTGGGCGTAGTGAAATTGGTATATCAGGCAAAATTGCAACGGAAAGACCTTTTTGCGCAACTAGAGTCATGTTAACAAAAAAAAAAAAAGGATGTTGACAGACAGTACAACAAGCAAAGAAGAAAAGATTTAAAACAAACACGGCGCGATATGTATGGACACACCAGGAAACTATCATTTTTATTTTAGTACGGGCTAGAGGGGTAACAAGCATTCTAGATTCAAAACAACAGATATTTATGTTTCCCACCATTACGCGCTTCAGTTTTTTCGACATTTAGTAAATATTGGTAAAGTTTTGCGCATATGTCCAATGGAATATCGACTATTGATCCAACTCCATGAGTTTTACTGGTGAACCAATGTTGTAGAAGATGACGGTGTTTCCATGTTTACTACAAAGCTTCTGAACGTCCAAATGGGTCAAATCTGATGACCATGAAAAGACGGCAAACAGTATTTTACACCAATTATTTTACATGAATTAACAGGATTAATGGATCAACAGGTATTTAACATTTAAATCAGTCGACGGTTTCAGTCGCCAGTGGCAATTTGGGTCTTTATGGGTTAAAGACTGCAGCCTAATTTGGACTTTTCCCTTTGAAAAACAGTTAAAGAAATAAGGAAACTGAACATGAAGACAAGCCAGAGGGGCTTTATTAACCTTGGCTTTTGTTTGGGTCACTCTCTTTTATGCAAACACCTCCGAGAACCACTTTGTGATTGAATGAAGTGTGTTTTTTCTCGGCGGCGTCTCTGGAGTGGCTGTCGGTCCTGCTTGTGTTTCCATGTCAGGACCTCAGGGTGTTTCCTAACAGCTCCGTGTCTTTGTTCTGACCTGCAATCACACAGGCCAGCTTGAAGAGATAAATAATGAACAGTCATCCTCGGAGAGAGATCGGGCGAGATTTCTGCCGCTTGCTGAATGTCAATGAAACGTCTCAACAAACATGAAATGAAATCTCAGTGTTTGTGTTGGAACAACCTAGAGGTAACGCTGTGAGCAGAATTTGTTAGGAAAAGCATGGGAGTACAACAGGACCTGGTGTGTTTTTATCCAACTGAAGCCTGGGAGAAAACACTTTGGTGTGACTTTGAAAAGACTACAGTGACTAAATCTCACAGATGAAGATGAGTTAGACGTCATAGAGGTTTTAGTCACAGATTATGCGATTTGGAGAAGACAGGGACTCATACGGGGTCAGTCAACCTTTTAATGTTCCTTTCATGGGACCCTTACAATTATCCAGGGTTGGGGTTAGGATTAGAAAAGAAAAAGGACTGTTTGCTGTTTGTATTTGATTTCATTGGAAATGGAGCATCCTGTAGATTTTGTATTTAACTTGTGGCTGAAACATTAGATCGGATTCGATTCGATTTGATTCGTTCACAGCCTTTTTTGCCTCGTGACTAGGGCTGTGTATTGGCAAGAATCTGGCGATACGATACAAATCACAATACTAGGATCACGATACGATATATCACGGTATATCATGATACTGTTAAAAAGGCAAATTTTTGTCTGTTTCTTTTTTTAAATGATTATTTCCTGGAAGAATTGAATTACACCAGAAATATGCACAAAAACTAAAGACATTTTTATTTGATCAGAACAGGATCTAATGCTATATCACAAAATGTTCCTGTGTTAAAACTTAAATTTTGTTTTACAGACATTACAGTTTAAGATCCTGTTCTTACGTTCATATTCTATTAGTTCAGAACTAACATCAGAACATTATTTTTGTGCAATCCCAACAAAGGAACTAACATTATTTAATAAAAGAGTGTTAAATAATAATAAATAACATATAAACAAAAACAAAAAAAAACAAAAATGAACCTCCACAATATCTGCATTTGAATAAATACCTAAAAATATCGATACAGTACTTTTTAATATCGATTAGAGCCCGACCGATATGGGATTTTTGGGGCCAATGCTGATACCGATATTGGGGGCTAAAAAAAGCCGATATCCAATATATCGGCCGATATCTGATATTGGCCGATATATGAAATAAGAACACTGATCTACACAGGATATAATAATCTAATATTAGACAATTGTGGACAGGTGGATAAACAGTTGCATAAATCTTTCTTTATCTCACAAATATAATTTACACAACTTTCAAATAAAAACTATGCAATCACAAAAATAATTAGAGCAAAAAATATGACTTATCACACAATTATGTTTTCACTCACAAATTTTGATGTGTCTGCCTCACGGCACTACAACTTCCCATGTGGACTAAGGACTAAACTGAGCATGTGCAGAGTGAATTAGGTGAGTCCTAAGTTGTTCCTGCGGTTCATCCTCGTCAGAGCATGCGGTAGCGGTCCATGATTTTCGCCAGTGATGGTGGTGGTTGGGGGGTCGGAGTCGGAGCAGGGGGGATTAGCAGTAGCTCCGTGATTATGTGATTGTGTGTGGGGGGGTGATAGCGTCATTGTCCGAGCAGGAGTGAAAGTGAAACTAACTTGCTTTATTGTTCGTCTGACTCTCCATGTCACACACACACACACACACACACACACAGGAACAGCGAGTGACAGAATCTCAGTGCAGCAAAAAAAGTGAAAATATCGGCCACATCGGCTACATATTGGCTGATGTTGATTAATTGGTGAAACGCTATAATCGGCCGGCCGATTAATCAGTCGGGCTCTAATATCGATACAGTACTGTGAAATGAAATACCGCGATATATTGCAGAACCGATATTTTCTTACACCCCTACTCGTGATCCCATTTTAACATCACAAATTTCTGGCGACCCAAGACATTCAAAATAGAGACATTTCTTTTGCTAAAATTAATTTGTTTTTGAGCATGTACAGGGTGGTGAAGCAAAATTTACAATGAACATTTAGTTGTTTTTTCTCAGCAGGCACTTCGTCAATTGTTTTGAAACCAAACATATATTGATGTCATAATCATACCTAACACTATTATCCATACCTTTTCAGAAACTTTTGCCCATATGAGTAATCAGGAAAGCAAACGTCAAAGAGTGTGTGATTTGCTGAATGCACTCGTCACACCAAAGGAGATTTCAAAAATAGTTGGAGTGTCCATAAAGACTGTTTATAATGGAAAGAAGAGAATGACTATGAGCAAAACTATTACGAGAAAGTCTGGAAGATACTATTAAAGAAGAATGGGAGAAGTTGTCACCCGAATATTTGAGGAGCACTTGCGCAAGTTTCAGGAAGCGTGTGAAGGCAGTTATTGAGAAAGAAGGAGGACACATAGAATAAAAACATTTTCTATTATGTCAATTTTCTTGTGGCAAATAAATTCTCATGACTTTCAATAAACTAATTGGTCATACACTGTCTTTCAATCCCTGCCTCAAAATATTGTAAATTTTGATTCCCCACCCTGTAATAGTTTGCTATACTATGTTGCAAATAAATATTAATTTTAGATGACATTTAGTCTATATAATCTATATTATTATGGATGGAGGCAGAAAAGCCAGGTGTAGATTACTGCACAAAGGGAGAATTGTATTTTCCTTGGTCAGGATATGTACAGTCAGTCCAGCTTGGATTTACAAGGCTGACAATTAATACTGAACAAACAAGAACTCAAACTATGAATTATGAAAGAGCTGCAGCATCTGAAACTGACCACAATGAACATTTGACACATAAACAGAACCACAGTACTTCAGTTTCAGCTTCACAGTTTGTCATGTCTTTCATGGATTGGGTTTGTCTCTGTCAACTCACCATACATTTTTTCCTAGTAAGTTTTTATTTTTATCAATTACTAGAAATTCCAGGTGACCCCACATGGAGTCCTGACACCAAGGTTGAAAAACACTGCAGTAGAACCTTACTGATCCCTCAGGAGACTGAGGTTCCAATTGCTGCACAACACCGAATATACACACTAGACATACTACAAGAAAATAGCAAAACAATAGTCACTTTTCCATTGACCCTTAAATTGCATGACAATAACTTACGCATAAAAATTTACTTAATAGAAAAATGACAATTTCACCAAAATTCACAAGTTTTTGCACTGGCATGAGGTGGTTTTTCAGGCCTAGCGCAATTGGTAGATCACGCAAAACTGCAATGGAAAGACCTTTTTCCACAACTGGAGTCGCGTGAATTAAAAAAAAAAAAGATGTTGACGGATGTTTCAACAAGCGAAGAAGAAGAGTTTTAAAAGAAACGTGTGTATGTGTGCACACCAGGAAACCACATCATTTTTTCATTTAGTACGAGATCGAGGGGTAATATATAACAATAATGAATATATCTGTAAATCAACACCATATTTACATTTTTCACCATGTTTATGGAATGACTTCTCTGGTCATCTCGCGATAATAAACAAATCATTGCATTTGTGATTTAATGGAAAAAAAAACAATATTACGCACTTCTGTTTTTTTGGCATTTAGTAAATATTGGCAAAGTTTTGCGCTGATGGCCAATGGCAAAGCGACTAATAACTAAAAAAGAAAAACAGTATTGAACATTATAAAATACTAGTAGAAACAACAAGTATCAAGGTAATAATAATTACAACAAAGGGATAACAATGAATGAATAGGTAATTACTGTTAGTAGCAAAAGCAAGAAAAAAATGAAATAAAGAGAATAGACTATTGGGAATAATTTAATACATGAACATGGAACAAATAAAAAAATGTAAGGTGTAAATATACGACTATCCAAGGAATACGCTTTTGTCATATTTCTATGAAAATCCCCACAGTTTTGTCACCCTTAATCCCAGTTACATTCAGCTGTGATACAAAGTAAAGCCCAAATATTATACTAATTCCAAAAATGGCTGAACTTGCCCTGTTTTTTTAATTTAACTTCTAAGTCCATGTGAAACAGGCGGAGCCTGAGTTTGTCCCAGTGTCGACTGTTACCGACAACATGGTCGAGGTTTTATCATAAATGCTGGGAATGTCCCAAACACAATCCTGGTATTACACTGAGCTAACATTGTTTACTTGACATTTGCTTAGGAATTAGCTAGGCTTCGTGCAGCTTTATCTCTGCAGCTGATGCTAAAGCTGAACAAGCCAATAGATCTGCTGTTGCAAAAGGAAAAAAAAGACATGTCCAAATAAAGGTCGAGATTTCTGTGATACTAGAAGAACATCCTGGTGTCCTATGTTCTCAGTTATGTTCAGACTTGAAGTCTACAGACAGTGGCACATCCTGAAAAAAAATGGAGGGGGCGGGGGGGCAGAGGAGAAGCTGGGCTTCAGGATTTTAGTCACTTTAACAAATTTTTATAAATTTTTTAGCTTTTTAATTTTTTTATTGTATTTGATACATATTGTATTGTGCTGCTGTACATTTGAATTTCCATCTTATCCTATCCTACCTTATCCTATCTTATCACACCTTACCTTACCTTAGCTTATCTCATCTTATCCTACCTTACCTTACCTTATCCTATCTTATCACATTTTACTTTACCTTATCTTATCTTACCCTATCCTACCTTACCTTAGATTATGTTATCCTATCTTACCTTACCCTATCCTACCTTACCTTATCCTACCCTATCTTACCTTATCCTATCCTATCTTATCACACCTTACCTTACCTTATCTTATCCCATTCTACCTTACCTTATCTTATCCTATCTTATCCTAACTTACTTTACCTTACCCTGTCCTACCTTACCTTCCCTTATCCTATCCTACCTTCCCTTACCCTGTCCTACCTTACCTTACCTTACCGTACCCTACCCTATCCTACCTTACCTTACCCTATTCTACCTTACCTTACCCTATCCTACCTTACCTTATCTTAATTTATCTTATCTTCATTTTCTTATCTCCACCAAGGAGGTTATGTTGTTGCCAGCGTTGGTTTGTCTGTGTCTGTGCAAGATAACTCAAAAAGTTATGGACGGATTTGGATGAAAATTTCAGGAAATGTTGATACTGGCACAAGGAACAAATGATTAAATTTTGGTGGTGATCGGGGGGGGGGGCACTGATCTGCCTTGGCGGAGGTCTGCGCTCTCTGAGTGCTTCTAGTCTTATCTTATGTTGGGTTAACATATCCAGCTGCCCCTGGTATTCCTCTGTTAAAACAGTCAGGTCTGTTTATCTGTCTGTGAACACAGTGGCGTTCCTCTTCCCACTTTACTCACTGAAGTCGTTTATGTCCACATCAGGACACTCAGGTCTCAGGTGTTCAGACAAATCAAATAACACCTGCATGTACCACATCCACGCTCACTAAGACTCCGCTGATCCGCAGAGTTATCGACGGCAGATCCGCACGATGGAGGAGCGCCGGAGAAAGGTTGTTCGTGTGACCTTTGACCTTTTTTTTGCGAGGTGAGCTCTGGTCTCATCTCGTCATGTTTCTTCTTCGCTGGCGCCGTCTTAGGTCGTGTCAGCGCTGAGCGGCCCGAGGCGACATGCTCAGTGGATCAGCTCAGTGAGCCGTGGACGATGTGTGTGTCTGTTTATTCCCCAGTGAGTTTGTGTTGCATTTGTGTTGAGGTTGTGTGTGTTGGGTTTTTTTTTTCCCTGTCGATGTGTAGAAGTGTTCATACATGTGTGTGTGTGTGTGTGTGTATATGTTGGTATTTATGTGCTGTACATGTGTGAGGTGGTTTCCCCCTTAGGCTAGTGATGTGATGTGTGTGTGTGTCCCCCAGTTGTTGAGTTTGGTCGGACTCTGGTTCTGTTCCAAGAGTCTGAAAACTGCATCGACCCTTTAAAAAAAAACAGCCTCAGACTAAATTACTTGGCATTTATGTGTGTATTCACCACATTTGTTCTCACAGTTGTGAGTTTTTTTGTTGTGTGTGTGAAATACTAACTACAGGTTGGTGTATCCTGCCTCTGTGAATAAACTTTTATTTTATTTGCAGGCACGAAGTCCAAAAGTAGACAATACACACACACACACACACACACACACACACACACACACACATATATACAAGACACAGAATTAACTACAAAAGCACTCAGAAAGTGCCCCCCCATCACCACCAAAATGTAATCATTTGTTCCTTGTGCTAGTCTCAATATTTTCCCAAAAATTTCATCAAAATCCAAACCCACCGCCCCCCCACTCCCCTGATCACCACCAAAATTTCATCTTTTGCTCCTTGTGCCACTACCAACATTTCCTGAAAATTTAATCAAACCCCCTTTGTCCACCCCCCGACCCCTGATCACCACAAAAATGTAATCATTTGTTCCTTGAGCTAGTATCAACATTCTCTGAAAATTTCGTCAAAAAATGCACCCCCCACACACCCCACCCCCAATCACCACCAAAATGTAATCATTTGTTCCTTGTGCTAGTCTCAATATTTCCCAAAAATTTCATCAAAATCCGAACCCCCCGCCCCCCACCACTCCCCTGATCACCACCAAAATTTCATCTTTTGCTCCTTGTGCCACTACCAACATTTCCTGAAAATTTAATCAAACCCCCTTTGTCCACCCCCCGACCCCTGATCACCACAAAAATTTCATCTTTTGTTCCTTGTGCCAGTACCAACATTTCCTGAAAATTTAATCAACCCCCCCCCCCACCACCACCACCACCACCACCACCAAAATGTAATCATTTCTCCTTGTGCTAGTATCAACATTTCCTAAAAACTTCGTCAAAATCCACCCCCCCCCCCACCACCAAGTTTAATCAAAATCCGTCTATAAGTTTTTGAGTTATCTTGTTAAAAGACAGACAACCACCCCACACCCCCCCATCACCACCAAAATGTAATCATTTGTGCCTTGTGCCAGTATCAACATTTCCTGAAGTTTCATCAAAATCCGTCTATAACTTTTTGAGTTACCTTGCTAACAGACAAACAAACAAGCAAACAGACAAACTCCGGTGAAAACAGAACCTCCGCTGTTCCTTGGAGAAGGTAATTAATAGCCAGATATTGAAAGTTAAGTTCTTCCTGAAAACAAAGGTGCAAAAGAAATGACAAAAAATATATATATATATTTTCTGACACTTTTATTGCAGATAAAACTTGAAGACACCTATGCGTCCTGTTATTATGGCTGTCTTAAAAGGATCGCGGTATAGGAGGTAGTTTATCTGATACCAACAGGAAACTCTGTCACTTTGAGAAACCAATTTTAAAAAGCCTTAATGAAAGAGCAGAACAGAGGCACGATGGTAAGTGAAGTGGCTTAAAAGCTCTGAAAACGCTGCGAAGAGTCTTTTGAATTCTCCCAAACATGTCATTTCCAAATGCTTCTCCGTAAATAACAGTCCTCAAAGTGAGAAAAATAAGACAGTGACAAGAGTTTGCGTCTCATTAATGGTGATAAGTGTGAAGTTGGTTTTCCACAGACTGAATACTGATCATTAAAAACTTTGACGATGTGCGAAATGCGTTTGAACATATTCTAAGAAAGACACGTGTAGCAAAGGAGTGTTGACGCCTAAACTTTTTGGACCTTTCCGTCCGCCTACGTGGCCTGAGCTTTATGTTTGAAGGCGTTGTGTGCGAGCATTTGCGGCGCCTGAAGCGGGTCGGCGGCGGTGGGATCAGCCCAGTACAACCACCATCTGCTCTGGAACCGAAACATGCTCTGAAACGCCGCAGGGAAACAACAACACAAACGGTCCACACAAAAATGTCTGTTTCTCTAAAGCACATTGAAGTAAAAAGAGTCCAAACAGACCAGTGGAGAAAGAAAGTTGGACTTTTAGGAATGGAAATGTGGACGTTTGGAGTGTGTTTCAGGGGAAAACGTGTCCATCCAAGTCAGTGGTGTAAGTGTCAAGTGGAGTTTGGATTCTCCTGATATGACATATGAGTTTTATGGGTCTCATACTTTATTAAACTTTGACCCATAAAGACTTATGTGGCAGTTCCAAAACAGTTTTTTCTCTGTATTTAACCCATAAAGACCTAAACCATCTACTGATCTAAACTGTTTAATACCTATTGATCCACTAATCCTATCAATACATGTAAATAATTGGTGTAAAATGCAGTTTGTCATCTTTTCATGGTCATCACATATGACCCATTTGGATGTTCAGAGGCTCTGTAGTTACCGTGGAAACATCGTCATCTTCTACAACATTGATTCACCAGTAAAACCCATGGAGTTGGATCAATGACCTTTTCGACCACGCAAAATTCAGACTTGTATGTACTTGAGGATAAATTCTGTTCATTTAAATGTGATTTTATTTTTGTCTTAATTTGCTTTGTTTTGTTTTATTTAGTTTCTTTGCATGTTTAAATAAATAAATGACAGTGGATGGAGAAACCTGTTTCTGTTCAGTTATTAATAGATTTGCTGCCATATGAAATTTTGCCCATTATAAGTAAATGGGAAAATTTTTTTAAAGATTTGAAGATTTAAGAAATTCATAAAAAATTGAAACCTTGATCTTCTTTTCCCCAAATGTAATGACATCTGTGTCACTGGCAATCTATAAACTCAATTTGGTGCGAATTCAACCAATATTTGTGCTGCTACAAACATTTGACATTTTGTCCATTATAAATAAATTGGAAAAAAAGAAAATAAATAAATACATACATACATACATACATAAAAATTCATTAAAAATTTGAACTTTGACCTACTGTTCCGAAAGTGTAATCAGAACTATTCTGGATCACTGGCAATCTATAAACTCAATTTGGTATGAACTGAACCAATAATTTTGCTGCTACAGTGTTAACAAACAAAGAAACAAACCATACCAAAAACAATAAAGAAAAAAAAGACCCAAGAAATCCAAAGAAACAAACAAACCAAACCAAAAACAATAGTCCTTGCCTCCCTTTCAGGGGGCGGGGTAACAAATCAATGCTGTGTATGAACAGACTGGATCAATCACTTGTTTCATTCTTTAACCAAACTAGTTTTGGTTAAACTACTGGAACGTTTATAAAATAACTGAGCTCAAACAAGTCAAACGTGTAGATATTAAAACTGAAAGCAGCAGAAAACTGAATCTACATCAGACTATGAAGTGTAAAAGTCCTGTTCTAACACTGTGTTTGTTGGTTTATTAAAGTTAAATGTCCACTCATACCAGTGGTGATTTCTCACAGACTGCAAGGGAAGCCTGGCCTCCCCTAAAATTACGAAAATTAAATGGTTAAATATGTTCGGTTGTGTTGACATTTCATTGACTACAAATGTGTTAGAACACGTTCATCTCACAGACGAGTTCGTTCAGAATCAGCTTTATCACAAATCAACAGACTCGATGTTGTTCACTTCTCATACATTCCTGTTGCGCTGTTTTCTCATTCGATCTCTGCTCAGTGCATTTGTCCGTAGACGCTCAGCGTCCATGCACTTCAATGGGACTGAGTGGAACAGTTTTTTTCATTGCCTCTAAACTGGACGGTAATTGGATAAATGCCACAATGTTGTCCCACCCCCGGACGCTCAGTGTCTCTGGGGGTGAATGGAGCTGAGGGCGGAGCTCGGCCGGGCTGGACGCCGGGCTTCCACGTGCTGATTGGAGGATCAGTCGAAAGGCTGAATCCCGTTTGATTGACAGCTATTTTAAGATCTACTCCTTCACTGACACAGTTCAGTTTAATACCGTCGCACATTCTGCTGTGAAATCGAGAGAGAAACCACTACGAAATTACTCGTTCATTTCTTGCACTGTAAATAAAACACACTCATTGTACTTCCTTGTTTCAATTTAACATAATTTCAATGTTTTCTTGTTTAGTTGGTACGATAAGGTCACTGACCATTTTCTTAAAAAGGAACGGAGGGCGGAATTTATGTTTAAATAACTTGACTTTTTTTTTTTTTTTAAACGTAAGCCGACAATGAGCTTCCCCTGTCTGAAAGACGAGTAGCCGCCACTGACTCATATGCATTTGTCAGTGTCTGTATTTAGATCCAGTCTGGATATGTGTGAAGTATGAACAGCAGGAAAAACTACAGTTTCAGGTTAAAAACAGCTTCTATCAACCCAAGTGGTCATATTTACTGTGACCTCCCTTTGTACTTTACATGTTTTTAACCCTTTGGTTCAGACAATGTGAGATTCGTTTGAGATTTATGGCATTAATTTTCTGTTCAACACATGTCAGATGTTTCTAATTGTTTTTTTTTTCTTGTCGTGGGGTAAGGAATATTAGACCAATATATCAGACGAATGGGGCATAATGAGACACTGTCATCACAAAAGCAACAATAAAATGACTGGAAATGATGTGGAAATAAGGATAAAACAGGCTATTTATGTTAATGTCACCAACCTGCTGTAATGCAGAGTGACTCTGACGGGTCAATATTGAACATTTAATAGAAGCTTCTGGTACAACTTCACCTACATCTAACCTTCTAATTGCTCAACAGTATGTGGATGGATTTTTGTTTTCTTTTGTAATGTTTTTTTTAATTTTTGATTCCTTATTTAAAAGCAGCTGGTTCAGTATTTCCTGATGATACTATTAACTCATAAAGACCCACTGATACTTTTGTCTCTCTATTCTATGTTTCTTTAGTGATTTAACAGCATTCATTATTATATTATACTCCTGATTTTCCTGATTTAAAAAAAAAAAGCACAAAAACTAATTTAAGTATCAAACTATTGGCATTTCTTTGTCAACTAAAGAGTTAATAATAGAATATGAATCCATAATTCTACCTTTAGGGCCAGGTTACAACAGGAAAACACTGAAATTTGTTCAGTAGAAATGTCTGGGAGGATCAGAGGATGTTTAACACCTGAGAGAAGCTCCTGGATTCAGAAGCGAAACAGTAAAACTTGTCCGATTTGTCGCATAAATGTGTCCAGTGTCGTCGTGGGTGCATGTTGGCTCTGGACCAAACTGCATGTAAACCAGGCTATTATTGTTATCAACGCTGTTTCCTGTTTTAAGCTGATTATTCACAGTAATCTGCTGTTTGTTTCCAAGACAGGTTTCAAATAAAAGAGAAACTAAGCCACTCTGAATGTAAATCAGTGTATTTGTACGAAGGCATTCTGGCTTATGCTGCGTCTGCTGGATGTGGA
This sequence comes from Sphaeramia orbicularis, assembly GCF_902148855.1. Classification (NCBI taxonomy): domain Eukaryota; kingdom Metazoa; phylum Chordata; class Actinopteri; order Kurtiformes; family Apogonidae; genus Sphaeramia; species Sphaeramia orbicularis. The sequence goes on along the minus strand of NC_043974.1, from coordinate 36,645,600 downwards.
AAGTGGAAAAGAAGCAGCTGGTCTCTAAAGTTAACAAGAATCATTCGGTTTGCTCCCATAGGTGTTTGTCACTGGTGAGGTACATGTATTTATTCATGTATTTGTCTCTAGTGTTGAAAATATCACTTTTTTTTTTATATTGACAACACAGGTCAGGTTAAAGCCTACATTTATAAGATAATTCGTCATGAGAAAAGGGTCCAAGAAAGGTCAATGTGTATAAAAGCCACTTTTACACAGAGATACCGGAAAAAAGGTGAGATGGTGATCCCACCTTTTTTCCACCTTTGACTGATTTCCACAACCAAAGGAGTAACAGAGGTGAGACAGGCTGGACTTTAAACAGCGGACATGTGTTCTGGAATCAAAGAGGCAGTGACGCAGCGTATAGTGCAGTGGTTCTCAACCTTTTTTAGCTTGTGACCCTATTTTAACATCACAAATTTCTGGCGACCCCAGACATTCAAAACAGAGACTTTATTTTTTTGCCAAAATGAATTTGTTTTTGATCATATAATAGTTTGCTATACTATGTTGCAAATAAACATTAATTTTAGATGACATTTAGTCTATATAATGTATATTATTATGGACAGAGGCAGAAAAGCCAGGTGTAGATTACTGCACAAAGGGAGAATTGGATTTTCCTTGCTCAGGATATGTACAGTCAGTCCAGCTTGGATTTACAAGGCCGACAATTAATACTAAACAAACAAGAACTCAAACTATGAATTATGAAAGAGCTGCAGCATCTGAAACTGACCACAATGAACATTTGACAGATAAACAGAACCACAGTGCTTCAGTTTCAGACTCAGTTTGTCATGTCTTTTATGGATTTGGATTGTCTCTGTCAACTCACCATATATTTTTGATTAGTAAGTTGGGTTTTTTTGAGTTTTTTTTTTTTTAATCAGTTACTAGAAATTTCAGGCAACCCCATGTAGGGTCCTGACCCCAAGGTTGAAAGACACTGGTATAGTGCAACACAAGGGAGTAGGTTTGATTTTGACATTGGTGGGGACACAAAAGTGCTCCGAGGCAGCACTCCGGAAAGTTGATGTTTTTTTGCATTTGCGATTATAATTTCACGTCATGTTGAGCTGATCAACCAAGCAAACAATCATAGTCAGAAAAAAAAAAATCAGTAATTGACAAGTTTATAATGCATGTCTGAATATCTAAAGACAATACAAGAATTTAATGCATTCTGCAGTGTTGTTCTCATGACTGACATATCCATTTTTATTGAACCTCACCTGTGAATTTACAGCCTCTCCTCCTCCCTCCTCTCTACTGTCTGTCTCCTGACATAAATATGTTGATGCATGACATATGAACAGATTAGGGATACAGTGATCATACAGTTTGATGGTACAGTTACTGCCTGAGCAAAAAAGGCTTTTACTTTGAATGAATGTGTAATGGATTTACTAGCACTCTGAGACAAAGAAAAACACCACACTCTGATTTGAGGGATCACAAAAATACTTTGTTATTCTTGCAAGAATCAAAGTGAGGCAATTACAAGCACTCAGAGCAACCTCGTAATTCGTCTAAATTAGGCTGGCTGAAGTCCAGCTCATATACCTTTTACACAGGTTACATGATGGTAGTAAACCTAGTTTGACCTTTACAATGAGCACAGACAGATACAGTCTTCAGTATTCTTTTTCAGTCTTCAGCAGTTCAGTGATTGAGAGCAAGCAGCTGTATGTTTAAAAATGATAACTGCATCAGAAAAACAACGACAGAGTGGCGTCGTCCTAAGTTGAGTGATAGCACATATGTTTGCTAGTGAACTGATTTCTATGACAAACGAATGAATTAATTAATTTATTTTTGGTTTTACATCAATCATTGTACTTAGTACATTAATCGTAATAAACATAAAAAACAAAGAAGGAATAGGCTAGAAGCAAAAGCTTATTTTTTTTGCCTACCCTTTTCGCCTAATACACTGCATACATCAACTTAAATGTGTACAGCATCAAGCTTTCACACCATAATAAAAATAAATGAATGAATGAATAAATAAATAAATAGTCAGCAACAACAAGAAACATATCTCCCATCTCAATTCAGTATTTCTGAAAAATTTTAAGCTTAAGGCACTTTTTTTTTTTTAAACTTTCAGTTATTACATGTAATTTATTCCCCAAAAAACATGGATAAATTCACATCTAGAATCACATTTAGAAAATGTATTGTATTTTCCCCACAAATTTTCTTTATTTGTGTTTTTTAAACAGTTGTTCTTCCATAGAAATACATGAAAATAAGTAAAATAACATGAAAAAAAGTGTATCTGTTTGGCATTAAATAGTGTCTTTTATTCAATATCTGTGTTGAGCCTCTGCAGTTCTATACCCTTGAACTAACTTACACTTTGACTCCTAAACAAGTGTCTTATGACCAGTTTTCTTTTCACTGACATCCTTCAAATCCTAATTACCGAGCACACACACACGCACGGACACGCACACACAAACAAGCACAAGTACAAATGTACATGTAAATGACACCACTGATATTCAAATCCATCTAGCTGATGTGACCCTGGCAGAACAAATGCCAAACATGTTGACAATTTATGCTACGCGGTCCAACTGTCCAACTAGCAGGTTCCTTTTCCAAGTAGATGGAGTGACAGCGGGGATGACCAATCACATGTATGTTAGCAAAACCGCAGAGCCAATCGGAGAGCCATATTTAGGTTAGAGGTGGGACTTCTAGCAGAGACCGACTGTTAACCCTTTGTGTGCCAAAATCATTGACTAAACACTTCAGACAGCGGTTGGATTGATAGTGAGTACACAGTAGTGGCTGGATATTGATAAGGACATGTCCCCAGTATCCCTACCCAATCCTACACCCCTGGTGTAACATATAGGTTGCGCGTCAGAAATACACATCAGAATGCAAAAAAAAAAAACAAATTAAATAACATATAATTTGCTGTCTGTGTTTTGAACTTCAGTGAAACATTATGAATGCCAACACCTGTTTTGATCCACTTACAATTTTTTACAATACACGTTTTTCAATGCCAGTGTTTCTTTTTTCAGTATCAGTGTGTTTTCAATGCGAAATTTTATTTTCAATATCAAAAATTAAAGTCATCATTTTGACTCCATAGTTGTATGCATCCTACTATATAATGTCCGTTCTGTGTCCGTCCATCCGTCCGATCGATGTTGCAGCACAGGAGGGCGTTTGTACGGGTTTTCCTCAGCCTTCACAGACCCGATCACCACCAAACTCGCCAAATGAATAGAAACATTATCTGACTACCTACTAGGCACAATTTTATGTCCATATTCAAATGTTGTGAGGTATGCTGGGTGATTTTAGCCTCTCATGCTATTGTACAATGCCGCTAGTTCAGCAAATAGAAGTTCATTAAAACTACGTCAATGAGGATGTGACAGTCATCAGTGTTGTGTTAAGTGCAGATATTTCATTTAGATTCCAGGGTCATAGGTGGATGTAGTTGAAAACACCAGGTCAGGTCCGTTTGTTGAACGTCATATTAACCTTTTATTTGTCTCCATCTCAGGTTGAGTGTGTCTGTAAAATGGCGCCACCCTCTGGTCACATATGATCCAACATGGACGCCTTAAATGCAGCCAACGCCACACAGGACGAGCTCCGCCTCCTGCCCCCACCTGATGATGACCCCGCCAACCTGGTTTATCAGGACTATGACTCTGGGGCCGGCGCCGTCCCCCCGGCGTTGCCCACTGTGGTATTTGAGGGGGTGAATTTCCCAGAAGACTCCATCAAACTGCTCAGTGTTCAGGTGAGTGTTACGGGACAGAACTGACGCATCATGACCTCATCATAACATTTATGACATGTTAGCAGCTAAAGGATCGGACAGATATACAGTCACAGAAAAAATTATTAGACCATCAAAAGTCACCAAGTACTAACTCCTGTGTGTACCATGTGACTAAAACAGACAAAAGAAAACGAGGAATGAACTAAAAGCACTGTTTTTGTCAGTACAGTCCCATAGGTACTGATGTAAGAACTGAAGTGATTTTGGTTATTATCAAGAAAACATGGAAAGTGGCTAGATATCAGCTCTGAAATTAAACTATTATGAGCTATTTTTGTTGTTACCATTAAATTTGTCCAAACAAATGTACCTTTAGTTGTACCAGGCATTAAAATGAACAAGAAATTGAAGAAAACAAGGGTGGTCTAAGAATTATTTCAGTGACTGCAGATCAGGTTCTTCAAAGGAAAGAACAGTAAATTTTGTCAGCTTAAATGTCATAGTGAAAATAGTGTTGACAGTTGTGGCAAAAGGAGATCATTACCTCCACCAGGAGGTATTGTGATCACTTTGCTTTGTGTGTTTGTTTGTTTGTTTGTTTGCAACTTTAGGGGAAAACTATTCCAACTATCTTTACCAAATTGTACCCACAGATAGGCCTAGGCCCTGGGACCAACCCATTAAATTTTGGGCCAAGTAGGCCAAAGTTCAAGGTCACAGCAAGGTCACAAAATCTCAAATGTTCCGATCTCTCATCATTGAGCAATTTTCGAAAATTCATAAAAAATTCTAAATTACTCCAATTAGCCTCCGATTTGATTTAACATTGAAAATACCATTTACGACACATTTTTCATTATAACTCAACAAATATTGATTGGAATTTAATACAATTTGACATACACATGACTGGTACCAAGCTTCAACTTCTTCTGCTGTATGGAACAACCTGGAAACTGTTTAATTTAAAAAGAAATAGTCGATCCACACATGCACACCGTTCAGGGTGCTTCATGGAGGTTTGCGTTCTCTGAACACTTGTTATACCTGTTCTCCAATTTTACTTTAGAAACGTGGGTAAAAATCTCCAAAAAAAAAACAAAAAAACTGAAGATGCAAAACTTGTGAAAACATGTTTTTCTTCTAGTTATGAAAATGAATTAACATTTGAAGCCGAAACGACTCATTGATTAAGTGATTTGAAATAATGGAGAAAAAATTACTCAATCACAAATTTTAATACAAATAAAAATGTAAATTAAATTAATCAAAATTTAAATTGATACAAATTTACAATTTAATTTACTTAATTTTGCTGCCTTTAAACATTGGTTTCGATATTAAGTTTCAGGCTGATGGTAACTGTGGCGTACATGGTACCAGGCGGAATGTCTACAGTGTGTGAAGACTTTAAAAATTACTTTAAAAATACAGTCCAATACATCCACTGCGGTTTGGAGGTCAGACGATTTTAATGTTGGAAACATCTGCTCCGTATTATACCAGAGCAGAGACACAAGGTGAGAAAGTTAAAGCTAATGCTAATATGTTAGCATAATGAAGGGACAGCGGTCACTAGTCATGACATCAACTTTAATTAAAGACTCAAGATCAAACTAAATGTTGATGCATGAGTTCAATTCATGTTTTGCTGTAACTGCTGATTAATTAAAAGGGGGGAATAGGAGTGAAGTGTGTACGATAGTGTCACCAGAAACACCGTAGTCTAAAAAGGAAACTTAGGGAACACACGTAGATTCAAGAACACACACAAGATACAGACACACACACATTTCTACAGATATTTTTCTATATATATGTTTATATTGTTGTTATTTCTATATAGATATTTTCTTTATATCCTTTTTTCTTTTCTACTTCTTGTGGTAGTTTCAGCTAGTTCTGAAATAAAGGCAGGGGTCTCAAACATGAGGCCCGGGGGCCAAACGAGGCCCGCCAAAGGTTACAATCCGGCCCGTGGGATGAATTTGCAAAGTGCAAAAATTCCAGAGTCAAGGCTGTTGAACTCATTTTAGTTTGTTCCACATACACACCAATATGATCTACAGTAAAATAATAGCATAATAACCCACAAAAAATAATGACTCCATATTTTCTTCTCAGTTTGATGTGAAAAAAATAACATTAAATTATGAAAATATTTACATTTACAAACTATCCAGTAAAAATAAAATGTGAATAACCTGAACAAATATAAACAACCTGAAATGTCTAAAGAAAACTGAGCACAATTTTAACAATTTTCTGGCTGTTACTAAGTGTTTCGTGTCTTCGCAGATCCGATCCATAATGCACATGTAGAAATGATAAGTTGAGGCATAGTATTGTTAAAATTGCACTTATTTTTCTTGAGAAATTTCAGTTTTTTCAGGTCATTCACATCTTTTTTGTTTGAATAGTTTATAAAAGTAAGTATTTTTATCATTTAATGGGTTTTTTTGCACTAAAACAAAGACAAAAATTTGAAGTTGTCATTATTTATAGGTTACTATGTTATTATTTTACTGGTCCGGCCTACTGGAGATCAAATCAGGCTGAAAGAAAATGAGTTTGAGACCCCTGAATAAAGGATAAGCTGTTTGTCATTTTCAGACATGGTTGTCTCACATTTCCACTATTTTTTTCCACTGATTGAAATAAAATTTGAATAAATTAAAGAAAATAATCAATAGATTAACTGATTACATAAATAATCAGTAGCGGCTGTTTTACACACATTCATGAACCAGGTAACAGCTCTGTAGAAATAGATGGAAGGGAGAAGATAAGAGTAGAAACTTGGACGATATAATGTTTATTTGATCCTCCAGGTAATATCAACCACTAACATGAGCTACTTTTTTTTTTCCCATTCTTTGTTTATTCGGAGAAGCAAATCATAGAAAATTTCCCTTTCAGATACAATTCAATGTCCACACCTCAAATGTTTTCACATTACCGATATATTCAATTCACAGCAATTACAGGTTTTACATAGTTTGTCCACATTGATCGAATAGTGAAAAAAAGATTCCCTTTGACCCTAAAAACAAAATGTCAGTTTCTCCAGAATGTACACGTCCTGTACAATATCGATCCATTCTTCAGGTGTGTGTGCTTCAGGCTTTAACCATTTTCTACTGATAGTCTTTTTGCTGGCTGCCAAAAGCATTACCAACAGTTTATTTTCAATCTTTCAGAGTCCAGTTATCACATGAAATATCTCCTAAGTGCAGGGCTTCACATTTACAGGGTGGAGAAGCAAAATTTACAATATTTTGAGGCAGGGATTGAAAGACAGTGTATGACCAATTAGTTTATTGAAAGTCATGAGAATTTATTTGCCACAAGAAAATTTACATCATAGAAAATGTTTTTATTCTATGTGTCCTTCTTTCTCAATAACTGCCTTCACACGCTTCCTGAAACTTGCGCAAGTGTTCCTCAAATATTCGGGTGACAACTTCTCCCATTCTTCTTTAATAGTATCTTCCAGACTTTCTCCTAATAGTTTTGCTCATAGTCATTCTCTTCTTTCCATTATAAACAGTCTTTATGGACACTCCAACTATTTTTGAAATCTCCTTTGGTGTGACGAGTGCATTCAGCAAATCACACACTCTTTGACGTTTGCTTTCCTGATTACTCATATGGGCAAAAGTTTCTGAAAAGGTATGGATAATAGTGTTAGGTATGATTATGACATCAATATATGTTTGGTTTCAAAACAATTGACGTAGTGCCTGCTGAGAAAAAACAACTAAATGTTCATTGTAAATTTTGCTTCCCCACCCTGTACAAGGAATTTTTTCAGTAAAGATGATATTTAAATGTTCACATAGCTGCTCCCAGAATGGTTTGATCACTGGGCAATTCCAGAAAATATGATAGTGATTTGTCCCACAGAGTCTCTAACAGGTGTCTCTACTGCTCTGAACATGAGTGACTTTTACACAACAAACACACAGTTAAAGGTTCGGGAGACTTTTGTGACCAATTTTTCATCAAATCTGTCAAACCTCAGTCATATCCTCAGTATCACAGATCTGTAAGTCTTTCTGTGATTACTCACCTGAATCTATTGCATTACGGTGAACAATTCTGAAGTACCATCCACCATGAACAAAATGTGTGTTTACAAACAGAGCCGGGAGGTAACTCTGGCATCTTTGGAATTTTGTCGCAACGTGCATTGTGGTGTAGTACGGATCGTATTAAATGGAAGATGAATGTGTGACTCTGACTAGCTCTGAAATGTCAGATGAACATCATAAATCATGCATCATGAACCAAAATGGACAAGAAGAAATGTAATAAGTTGTTTGCTTAATCTTTGCATTTCAAGTTGTTTTGCTTGAAGAATCTTTTATTTTTGCAGATCTAAGTTGTTATATTCTGATTTATAATTTTTAACTGTATTTCGTATCCTTGTTTGTACTGAACAGACAGTGAAAGGTGCGTCAGGTTTAAAAGGTTTGGTTCGTGTGTGTGTGTGGTTTAGATGAACTCACACCTGCCTGTGTTGAACTTGGAGAAAAGGTCAGATTCTACGTAAAAGATCTAATTTTACATCTTTGGAAAGTAACTGTGGTAAAGAGAGTCAAGCAGAAAAAACAGATTATGAACTAAGGGATTTTTTGTGGTCAAGAAATGCTAGTCTAATTGTGCAGGTGCTAAGCAAGACGTGCTTTCTGAAACTCTTTGTGGTTAAGCTATGCAGTTGGTTTGATTGACAGGTGTCCAAAGCACTTGTTAAACTCAAGTGAACTTTCAAACATGTGTTTTCTTAGAATTAGTGTGGAGTAACTGACGTATGTCTGACATGTTTTGCCCAGCAACAATTCTTAACCAATAATAAGTGTACGACGAATGATGTCAGTGAATAATGGGAGTCTCCAAAGTCACTAAAGACTATAAAAAGGTAATAAAGGAAACTCTTTTTTTGGCTCTTACTCTTTCTGTCTGTGACGATTATTGTTTTTGATGCTAGACTAATTGATAACTGACTCCTTTCTTTTTTGTAACTTTTTCTATTTTTGCCTGAAGCAATAAATCAAGCTTTCTTTTAACTTTTTAAAAACCTCAGACCTTCTTTTTGGTGAATTCTTCATTTCTCCTGGTTTGGTCCTTCCATCCGAAACATAACTGGTGAGTTAATTTAAATTACGAAACCCCCCCTCTGGTAAGCAGCCTAAATGGAGTAGTCCAGAGCCACCGTTGGTCAAAAAATCTCTAGAACACGCAGCTTTTTGTCCAGATAACCAAAGATTTAGAGCACCAAGGTGGTTTAAAGAGAACGAAACTGGGGCAGTAGTTCATTAACCAAAATTAATTGTGGTTTTTGAGATTTACTGCTTGCTGCGTGTTTACAGTGGGAAAGGGAGGTTCACGCAGCCACCTGACAGCAGCAGCGGCAGCGCAACCATATGATATTATATGGATGAAACAAACAAGCAGAAATGGCTGAAACGTGGAAACAGCTGGAGGAATATGCATAGAGGGAAGGGAGCTCCTGCAGTTTCCACGTCATGTCTGTAGCAGCTGCTGCTGTCAGGCGGCTGTGCGAGCCTCCGTTTCCCACAATGCATGTCGCGACAAAATTCCGAAGATGCCTGAGTTACCTTCCGGCTCTGTTTGTAAACACATGGTTTCTTTATGGTGGATGACACTTTGAAATTGTTCACTGTAATGCAAGAGATTCAGGTGAGTAATCACAGGAAGACTTACAGATTTGTGATACTGAGGATATGACTGAGGTTTGACAGATATGATGAAAAATTGGTCACGAAAGTCTCCCGCACCTTTAAAATCTATAGTAAATAAACTTAAAGCTCAACCTGTTGAACCGTGGGCCATTTATTGATGAAGATGAAAAATGATTCTTTCATCAGAGAACTTTGGTAGGTTTAAGGACAATTCGTGGTTTTTGTTCCAAGAGGGAAAAGATTGAATAACTGCGAGATAAAAGTAATGAAAATATTCTAAATAAAACACACACTTGAATGGATATTTGTCTGAATCATTTCAATGTAACACAAACCTAATGGGTTAACTGATAACAGCAGCTTCATTTATATGAAACCAAGTTATGATCAGAAAACAGTCGGTTTTCACTCGTTCGGTGAGTTTTATCTGTAGAAATAATCCTTGTTCTGTTGCGTATGCTCAGTGTTCACCTAGTACTGCAGAGTTTGTCTCATTGGTTTTATTTTTCTCAATTATTTATAACGTACGCTGGTCTCAGACTGTTCAAGCGGTTTACAGATTTTAAGGGTTTGTTGAGTTTTTAGCTGATGTGCTTCATGGATGTATAGAATATAGACATTGGTACAAGTGTCATGTAGTGTTGCCATGGCAGCACAGATGGAACTGTAGTATCCGGGGCAGCTGGGTTTAAGAGGCTACTTGGTTAATTAGGGTTAGGGTATGTGGGGTGTGACTTTAACCAAATGAAGGGGTTTTTGTCGCTGTCACATGCTTATTATACTGTGACCAGTGACTTCTGTTTGATATTTAAGGAACATTATGACAGAAATACGATGATAGTATGTGTAATGTGCAGTTAGTTGAGTCTCTACTGCAGGGGTGTCAAACTCATTTTAGTTCAGTTCCACATTCAGCCCAATTTGATCTCCAGTGGGCCGAAACAGTAAAATAGTAACAGTGAAAAAAGCTAAATTATATTATGATCAGGTTTACATCTACAAAGTTTCCTTAAAAATCTGAATAACATCAATAACTTGAATTGTCTTCAGAAAAACAAATGCAATTTTAACAATATTCTGCCTCAGTTTATCAGTTTATCATTTACACGTGCATTAAAATCACACAAAACATTTAGTAACAGACAGAATATTGGCAAAATTGCATTTATTTTTCTTAAGACATTTCCGTTTGTTCATATTTGTTCAGGATATTCACGTCTTTTGTAAAAGTATAGTTTGGTAATGTAAACATTTTCATGTAATTTTACTTTTTTTTTTACACGAAAAAAACAAAAGGGAAAATTTGGGGTTGTCATTATTTATAGGTTATAATGATAATATTTTACTGGTCTGACCCATTTGAAATTTAATTGGACTGTATGTGTCTGTATGTGGAACCTGAATTAAAATGATTTTGACACCAGTGATTGTTAATACCTTTAGTGCAATTTTTGCATTTCACAAATCCATCCCACGGGCTGGACTGGACCTTTTGGTGGGCCGGATTTGGCCCCCAGGCCACATGTTTGACACCTGTGCTCTACTGCATAAGTAAACTGTGTGTGTGTGTGTGTGTGTGTGTGTGTGTGTGTGTGTGTGGTCTATGTCCTGACCTTTGCGGTTGTTTCTTGTGCAGGTGGTGTTGATCCTGGCCTACAGCACCATTATCGTACTGGGAGTTCTGGGTAATTCACTGGTCATCTATGTCATTTACCGCTTCAAGACTCTGCGGACTGTCACCAACTTCTTCATCGCAAACCTGGCTGTTGGTATGAACACACACACACAAACACACACACAAACACACACACACACACACACACACACAAATGAGCACAGTGTGACACACCGTGTAAATGCTCAGAGGACTCCTGGTGTTTTCCTGTAATGTGCAGCTGAGAAACACTGTCACATCCACAGACACTGACCTAATTGTGTATGTTTGTGTGCACGTGTGTGTGTGTGTGTGTGTGTGTGTGTGTGTGTGTGTTTGTGTAGGCCAGCAGCAGTGGTAACTCTGTCGTCTGTCAGTTGATGTATTCGTTTACTTCCGTGACGTCAGGGAAGTTGTTTGCAGATTTGTGTTGGAGACACACACACACACACACAAGGACACAATAAATAAATACAAGTCTGTCCTTTATGGCTTTGACATTCACACCTTAATTCTTACAAGAAGTGAAGAAAGTTTTTTATTAGTGGTGTATAAAGTGACTTTGACTGGAAGCAACAGAAGGGAAACTTTTAGAACTGATTAGAATCAAAGCAGGATTTTCAGAGTTTCGATTTGGACCACTGTGAGGTACGTGAGGCGGCATGGACCACACCGCCCCATATATAAAGATACCCCCCCTTATTGAATAAGTAGGACGGAAACAGGCCGACCTGTGCCACCCCCCCCGCCATTACACACTGCCACACCAAGAGATCAATTCCACAGGAAACACTGCTGATTCCTGTTGATCCTGTTTGTATCTTTAGTAAATTAAAGTAAAAGCTCAGATATTCTAATAGTCATTATTATTTAAGGGTCCAGAAAAGACTGAAACTGCAAAATACTATGTATGACAAGAAAATCAACTGTAAAACAAGAAGCAGAATCTAGGCTCAGACAGCAGCTAATGAATTTTGGGTGTCCCACATGGGAGTTTTTGTTGGGGTTTTTTTTTCCCATCATATCCTCCTACGTTTGATGTTTTATTGTACGGAGATTCCCGTTGTGAGGAAGCAGACAGTCTAATTTTGGTAACTTTGGGAATTATATCTAGCTTCACAAACTGACAGTAAAATTCTGTCTATCGGAGATGGAATGGTACTTAGGAAAATACCAAACTGTCCTGCATGGACAGTCTGCACTTATGGAGCGAAGGTTTTTAGTTTTACAATTGATTTTGCGTTGGTGTTTTATAGACTGCTTTACAGGTCACTGAGTGTGTGTGACAGTCCAGGCAGGTGAAAGCCCGCCCCCAAAAGTTAATGTCCAATCACTATTGTGCCTCTCTCTCTCTCTCTCTCTCTCTCTCCTCTCTCTCTCTCTCCTCTCTCTCTCTCTCTCTCTCTCCTCTCTCTCTCCTCTCTCTCTCTCCTCTCTCTCTCTCTCTCTCTCTCTCTCTCTCTCTCTCTCTCTCTCTCTCTCTCTCTCTCTCTCTCTCTCTCTCTCTCTCTCTCTCTCTCTCTCTCTCTCTCTCTCTCTCTCTCTCTCTCTCTCTCTGCCCTTCAGTGAGAGACAACGGACAGAAAAGCAGCTTTAGACTCAATGCGTATGATAGATAATTGTAGCATTTCTATACTGCCATTTTCTTTCATATTCCTATGCAGAACAGGAATTTATTTATTTAAAGAAAATAAAAAGGGCACTTTTTCAACAAGGCAAAAAGGGGAGGGGCTCAAGCACCGTTTTGGTCCTATGTGTGCATGTGCCTGTTTTATACTGTATACAAGTAAAGAAATAAGAAAAGAAAGGGTAATTTTATTCAGTACAGTGATATCATTTGTTTTGACTGTGAAATTCAGTTTTTGCTGAAAATCAAAATCAAAATATATTTTTTGGAGAAAAAAAACCAGTTCTCTTTACACACAAAACACACACATATAAACACCAGTTGAAATAAAACTATTCAGTCCAGTATGAATCAGATTGATTCAAACATGCAGGGCATGACTACAGAACATAAATGAAAAATCACAGCTAAATATATGCATAAATTAAAATGAAAGCAACCAAATGAATAGACTGTTGAATTACTAAGCAACACATCAGCAGCCATGCAAGTAAATAAGACCCAAACAAAGACAGTTAATGGGGCGTGAAGGGTGCAGGGGAGGAAAATTACCTTCCAGAGAATTTCAAAAGTCTGAAGGAAGATGAACATGTTTTTTATTATTATTATTCAACACTTTTTAAATTCTAATGGAAAGTTATATGTCATAGTTAAAAGCTCAGAGTAACCAGGTAAACAAACAGGTGGATGCAAATAAACATAGACAAGAGAAAGGTTTCACCAGGGACAAAGACGGAGAACTCAGAATACAGCAGATGCTTTTAAACAAATCAAATAACCTTTACATCCAAGGAGATAATATAAACAGACACAGCATATGGACTTACACAACATGCAACATCTTAAACTCATGGCAGATGTATTCAAATATCAATAATAAAAAGTAATATATGAAGCACATGTACTACATCAGTGAGTTTTTGGTTTTCCCCTGTAAGTCGCTTTGGAAAAAAGCATCTGCCAAATGCATAAAAAAAAAGTGAGTAAAATGTTAAATTGCATAAAAGAGCAAAATGGATCCACAAAAATAAGCCATTCTCAGGGCTGAGGTTTCAGCACCATGGAGAGCAACAGGCTCAGAGGCACTTCAGCACCATGGACAGAGACACTACACACCGTCCTGAGCTCATGAAACTGGTTTAATGCAGTAAAATGATTCAGGAGCCCAATAATTTACTGTTTGATTATAGTTTTAAAAATACCAGTAGTTATTTGACAGTTTTCTATTTTTTATTTACAAAAAAAGAGAGAACATTCTACATTCAGTGTGTTTAGACATTATATACAGTTACCCATAAAGTTGGACTCATATATTTTTACTTCTTGTCTTCTGAAATGATTGTGACAACTTGATTTATTTTTTATGTATGTAATCATTATACCAGGTCAAAGGTGAGGACTGATGTGTGTAAACAGAAATAAGAAGAAGAATGTGTCTGTAAAACAAATGATTCCAACTTTATGGGCAACAGTGTAAATGTGGCTACATTAAGTTTAGCTGTTACTTAAAAAGTGAGTGAAATTGTAAAGTGTGAGATGTAGAAATAAAAATCTTTAGTGTTATTGTACATGAGATTGTAGTTCAACTCCTTTTACTGCAAGCAACTGTGGTCGGTTTAAGAATACGCAAGTGCTTTAGTTCCAAGTGGGAAAAGACTGAATGACAGCGAGAAAAGGTAAAGAACATATTCTACATACAACACACACTTAAATGGGTATTGATTTGACCTTTCTCAGCTAAAACCAGTAGAGAAACACAAAACCAGTACGGACGTTCTCTTTGTGGACTTAGAAACAGGATAAAACAAGTTAAACCCTCACAGCTCCAAGTGGATTTTCTCAATATTTACATACTTTCACACAGATCAACATTCATTATATATGTGTAAACGACGGAATTATATTACATTACATTATATTATATTATATTATATTATATTAAATGACATTAGACTATATTATATTATCTTACATTGCATTATATTATATTATATTATATTACAATACAATACAATACAATATAATGTAATGTATTATATTATATTATATTATATTATACTACCTTACATTACATTACATGTAGGACCAATAGGATGAGGAATTCTTTGGTTCCGGCAGCCATTGTTCTACCGAATAACTCCTTGTAATGTTGGTGCTATTGTCTTAATGGACCATTTATTGCATTTATTGTTGGTTGTTGTCTGTGTGGTACTGCTGGCTGTAGAACAAATTGCCCCTATGGGATAATATAGTTTACCTTGAACATTATATTATATTATATTATTTTATATTACATTATATTATACTATATTATAATATATTATATTACATTACATTATGTTATATTACATTACATTACTTTACATTATATTATATTATATTATATTATATTATAGTGGTTCAGTTAAACAGTTGTCCATCCCACAGAAGGGGTTGTCTCATGATGGACAGGTCTACTTCTGTCTTGTCTCTCCTCATACTTCTACACATTAAACTGGATTAGGGCGGGCCTTAGTGATTCCAGAGTGCCTATTGGTTGGTAAAAGTTGACAGACAAGGGATTCCACCCCTTAAGTTGCACCAGTTGTCGGACAAATAACTGATCGAGTTCCGTACAGTCAGAGGTGAAGATACTGCATGTGTGTACTGATCTGGGATTGGCTCTAACTCCAGCTGTCAATCACATGGGACATCAATGGAGTTTGTAACAGAAAGATGGGAAGTATTTGAACCACTTTTCTATGGAGGGAAATGACAAAATTATGAATAAAACATAGCGAAACAGGCCTTAGAGTAGGGGTGTCAAAGTCATTTTAGTTCAGGGGCCACATTCAGCCTAATATGATCTAAAGTGGGCGGACCAGTAAAATAATATGAATAATAGGAAAATAACTTCTGAGTAAAAAAAGTAAAATTCTGTGATGAAAATGTTTACATCTATGAATTGTACTCAAACATAACATGACCAACCTGAAAATTCTTAAGGAAAGTAAGTGCAATGTTAACAATATTACACCTTAGTTTATTATTTATCCATATGCATCACAACTTAGAGATCACAGTGGATCTAAAAATACACAAAACATTAAATAACAGACAGAATATTATTAAAATTCCCCATACTTCTCTGAAGACATTTCAGGTTATTCACATTCTTTTAATAAAAGGCTAGTCTGTAAATGTACACATTTGTGTAATTTTACTTTTTTTACACTAAAACAAATAGAAAAGTTTACAGTTTTCATTATTTATAGGTTATTATGATAGTATTTTACTGGTCTGATCATTTTTAGATTGAACTGACCTAAAATTCTTTTAACATCCTTGATTGTTAATATCTTCAGTGTGATTTTTGCATTTCACAAATTCATTACAGGGGCTGGACTGAACCCTTTGGCGGGCCAGATTTGGTCCCCGGGCCGCATGTTTGACACCTGTGCCTTAGAGGGTTTTAAAATTATCGTATCTCAGGTTTTGAAGATGAAAAAAGACATTTTGTCAAACCTAAAGATGTGACCTATAAACACCCCCCCAGGATGTCCATATATGGAGTTATAAATTACACTGGTCAACAACAAATTTATTGTTTCAGTTTTTTGAGCTGATTTAGGATCATTTTGGTGTGCCCGATCCAAAAATCACATTAACTTTGCTCAATCAGGTCAACTTTCTGAACTATGCTACATATTGGCTTTTTAACATTTTTGCTTACATTTATGGGCATTTTCACATTATATGATACAAAATTCTTTCATATTTCTTGCAATAAATGAATTCTGAAGATTTTACTTTTGCCAATTTATGATTAATGTTTTTTTTAATATTACAGGTGAATGAAATGGCTTCGACTAGAAGATCTTGCAAAAATAAACCTGACG
Source organism: Sphaeramia orbicularis (assembly GCF_902148855.1). NCBI lineage: Eukaryota > Metazoa > Chordata > Actinopteri > Kurtiformes > Apogonidae > Sphaeramia > Sphaeramia orbicularis. The sequence goes on along the minus strand of NC_043974.1, from coordinate 36,628,952 downwards.
TATTCTGCTACATCTGCGGTGAATACACCATTGTACCTAACAGGAATCAAGTCACAAGTTTCATAAAGTGTGCTTACCAATCCTAATTTGGTATTAATTATTATATTTTGTGAGAAGATCAAATTTTTCAAAATCAAATTAGCAAAAAAACCTGACTTGATTGAGAAAAACAGATGTCATTTTTGGATTTAGCGGTGCAAAATGGTCCTGATTCAGTTGAAAAAACCTAGACAACTTGCAAAAAACATTTTTTTGTAACCCAGTGTGATTACCACAGCATGAGTGGAAACTTTACAGACAGAGGCTAAAACCTCTGTAGTGTGGACCAGTTAAACAACGTGCTTTAAAGCCTATTGAACCTGAAACGCTCAGAAAACAATCACTACGTCACGTCGAGAATGAAGGAAAACTTGAAAACACGATTATTGTCAGGCAACTTCCAGTCCTAACTTTGTTCTCCTGTAGGTGTTTTAATCTGTTTAAGTGTGACTGTTTAACCTCTGAGCCCAAAGCTGTGGGGGCCTTCTCCATCAGGGCAACAATACCAGGAGGGGGACTTTACAGCCGTCACAAAATAAGAAACAAATAAAGCTGAAGTTTGGAGAGCAGTGCATGTATAACACTACAGCCTCGAGTGTGTGTTGTTTAGAGGAAAGTAAAAGTAAATTGGATGCAGTCAAACTTAACCTTGGGCCATCATTAATAAATACACAAACACAGTGTGTCCTGGAAAGGCATCTCCACTTCTGTTTGCCTTTTCAGTTGGACTAGTTTACAAATTAAATCCAGAGTGGTGACTTAAACACATTGTTACTGTGGATGTGAAGTAGTTTAACCCATAAAGGCCCAAACCATCTACTGATCTAAACTGTTTAATACCTGTTGAGCCATTAATTCTATCAATACATGTAAATAATTGGTGTAAAATACAGTTTATCATGTTTTCATGGTCATCAGATATGACCCGTTTGGATGTTCAGAGGCTCCGTAGTTACCATGGAAACACCGTCATCTTCTACAACATGGAGCCCGTTTACATGCACACCAATACTCCGATCATTATCCGATTTCTGGAATTATCAGATTATTCAAGTGATCATGTAGACAGGATAATCTGATAGGCTTTATCCGATAACGGTAGTAATCTGATTATGAGAAATCGGATTAACACACCTAGATTTGTCCCCAATACTCTGATGTCTTCATGCGTGTATACAGGTTAAAGTGATTTCTTTTGTTTTTTACATCTGCACATGTAAAAAAAAAAAAAAAATCTATATAAACAGTAGTCCGATAATGCCAAGACCAAGAGCAGATGTTTGCCGCAAGAAGGCCATCCGTCATTTTCTCCTCATGATGTATAAATGAAATATAGTAGCAAGGTTATTATCGTTAACGAAAACTAACGAAAAGACGAAAACTAGAATTGTAAAAACATTTTCGTTAACTGAAATAAAAACTATAATTAAAAGAAAAAAAACATAACTAACTGAAACTGTATTGTGTGCTTACAAAACTAACTAAAATGTATACAAATTCTGGATAAAATTCCCTTCGTTTTCGTCTTTGTCAATGTCAGATTGATATGAAATCGATTTATTTCCCTCAAGCAATTTTAGCTAGCAGTACCGTATGATGTTTAACGGTCCGTCACTTCTCATCACTTGTCGTTTAGAGTCAGCTTTTCGTCTCCACTCGACCTGGAAACATGAAACTAAAGTTGGGAGAAAGCAGCAGAGTCCTGAATGGGATTTATTTGAATACGACGGAGAAGAGAAAAGATATGAAAAAACTAAAACTAAACTAAAAATAAGCATTTAGAAACTAAACGAAAACTAATATAAACTAGCAAACCTGCTCTAAAAACTAATTAAAACAAACTGAATTAGAGAAAAAAAAGTCAAAACTAAATAAAAGTAAACTATAATGAAAAATCCAAAACTATTAGAACCTTGGATAGTAGCAACATGTAACTTATGTATTTTGCAGTCTTATTATCAAAACGATGCAATGTACGCGTGACGTCATCGCACATGCACAACGAAGGCAAACGATTCCAAGGAATCAAGCTACTGGGATCCGGTTCTCAAAAAGAACCGGTTCTCGATTCCCCTCCCCAATGATCAGTGAATTAAATATAGGAAAATACCAGATTTTTACTTAAAAATAAAAAAATGCAGAGCTTAATAGTAGAATAAATGGTGAGAAATCACTTAAAAAAAGTTAAAATTTTAGAAACTAACACAAAAGTAGCTCTGGGTCTTTTTGGGTTCAAGAGACACAGTGGATAAACAGGTGATGGATGAGACGGGTGATGTTCAAGGACGAAGAACGACTTCACAAAGAAAAGTTGTCAGTTCAATTCCCACCAGTTTCTGACAACCTGATAAACACAGAGGAAACAAACCCCGGGCTCATCTGTTCTGCCGTTACCTCCAAACATCTGCGTCTCTGCGCAGGGGAGGTTACATCACCCACGTTACTATGGTTACTGCGACTGAGACATGACAGAGGAAGTAACCTCAGCCGGTGGCTTTTCTGCATTTACAGTCCCCTGTCCTGACCTCTGACCCCTGTCAGATCCTGAATTTTCATGTCAAATCATGTTAGGCTGAAATCAAGCCTTTACATCTGAAACATCGTAAACATTGGAAACATCTGACCTCTGCAAAGGACGGGAGAGGAAAAGGTTCAAGAGAGGTTTAGGAGACCACAAACCCAAACAATAACTTATAAAAAAAACACATAAGAAACAAGGCATATGTTCATGAGTTACAGCTTTTCTCCAACAGTGGAAGTAAATGTGACGCTGTCATAAATGTGCCCGACTGTGACTGTATGGAAGCGGAGTTAAAGGGCTCATATTTCTCTAAACCCACTTTTATTAGTCTTTGGTTCATTTATTTGTGTATTTGGACCTTAATAGTTCATAGTTTGAATTTGAACCCTCCAGGTGCTGCAAAGCTATCTTTATATTCATTTAGGCAAAAACTGAGTGGATTTCTACACCGCGTTTCAATTCCTGCTCAATTTGTTATGTTTTATAACTACTTACGTCACAACATTTGCGCAAACAAGACAAGACTTTTGCCGAACATTTCTCTGAGTACGCCATAATTGTTTATCAGCTGCAGCGGTTGTCGTAAAAACTGAAAATATGTCTGAACTTTGAGCAGATTTCCTAAAATGTTCAGTTGTTGGTTGAACGGGACAGAGCAGCACAGCCAGCATTGTTCTTATTTTTTGTTGTTTTTAATTATGCACCTTTTTTTATGTTTTTAATCTATTGCTTGTATTTTATTCTTTTATTTAGGTTTTATCAATTCTTCTGTATTTTTATTTATTTATTTTTATTTTTTACGGTTGTATGTCTTTTAATCTATTCTTGTATTTTACTCTGTCATTTTGGTTTTTATTTATTTTTCTGTACAGCACTTTGGTCCACTGTGGTTGTTTTAAAGCGCTTTACAAATAAAGTTGAATTGGATTTATTATCATCATATCACACACACCCTACTTCAAACACACTGTTATTTCACCTGATGAAGTCTTATTTCAAACTAAACCACACTGTTGTATCAGAGAGGAGAGGAATTTAATCCACAACCGCCTAAATCTACAGATCTGGCCTTTTTATTTCTTCTTGTATCATAGGGTTTTTCTGCTGGTCTCTCCGTTAACTCCCAGCGATTTAAGGTCACAGTGATGTTGACCTTTAACCTTTGACCTCTAACATGATTTCAGTTCAGTTTATTGTGGAGTTGAATATCTGTCTGTTGAATGTCAAATGTGAAGGAATAGCCCAGGGTGTTTCTGAGATAACGTTCAGACAGTTTCACCCTTCACCCTTAGACCTTTGGCGTACCAACCTTTCATCAGTCCACCTGACATAATAACTGAACACATGTCCTACAGACACAGCTTCATATCCTGGCTCTTATCCACCATTGATGTATCTTAAGAAGCGAACGAACACAACACATGACTATATTCCTTTTAATGCGGTGGTGTAGTGGTTAGCATTGACAGCTGGTGGTGGGTTCAAATCCTGTAGAAACTGGAGCCTACAGGGTGGGGAAGCAAAATGTACAATGAACATTTAGTTGTTTTTTCTCAGCAGGCACTACGTCAATTGTTTTGAAACCAAACATATATTGATGTCATAATCATACCTAACACTATTATCCATACCTTTTCAGAAACTTTTGCCCATATGAGTAATCAGGAAAGCAAACGTCAAAGAGTGTGTGATTTGCTGAATGCACTCGTCACACCAAAGGAGATTTCAAAAATAGTTGGAGTGTCCATAAAGACTGTTTATAATGGAAAGAAGAGAATGACTATGAGCAAAACTATTAGGAGAAAGTCTGGAAGATACTATTAAAGAAGAATGGGAGAAGTTGTCACCTGAATATTTGAGGAACACTTGCGCAAGTTTCAGGAAGCGTGTGAAGGCAGTTATTGAGAAAGAAGGAGGACACATAGAATAAAAACATTTTCTATTATGTACATTTTCTTGTGGCAAATAAATTCTCATGACTTTCAATAAACTAATTGGTCATACACTGTCTTTCAATCCCTGCCTCAAAATATTGTAAATTTTGCTTCCCCACCCTGTATGTCCATAATCATGTGTTTACTTCAGTGACTCCTACTGGTGCATGAGTTAAGAACACAGGCCACTTTCAAAATCTGCTTCAGTCACAGATTCTTTTGAGCCTTTGAAACTGACCAAAGGGTATATTTTCAATCATCCAAGATGGGTGGAAACTGTCTGCCCTTAGTATGGTGTTACGGTCAGTAGGCTTTCTGAATATGGATGTGTGGACGCCAGCTCAGTAAGGGGAGGAGACAGGTTAAAAAGGCTCCTGCAGAGAGAATCCTTTTGGATATATACTCTGAAAGCTACACAATACCCGGGCCTGAATGGTGAACTCGACTTCTCCCCTTTTCTCTGACTTCAGTGGGATCCAGTCCACTTGGCTTATTTGTGCCCTCCCTCGGCTTCCTGACTAAAAAACCCTAATTGTCTATCTGTTTATTTCCGATGATTTATTTAATGTGAAGATTTACAGTGCTTGAAATGTCTTATTGTTGTTTGCTTATATACCATGTATTGCTCTGTTTTTTTTGTCTGTTTAAATTTTTAATTCTGCAATCTTTGTCTTTAAGGTCCGCCCAGTCATGTGACCTCTCTCTATGTATATAGGAGGATCCATATGGGCGGCCCTCTTATATCGGCCCTGATGAAGGCCCATAGGCCGCAACGCATCGGCTATAGTTTTTAACTTGTTTAGCCATGCTGAAATACAGGGTATGCACATGATGTCACCGCTAGCGGAAGTCACCACGGTTACGTCCACTGAGTGGCAGAAAGAGGGAGATGAGTAGCGGCTTTGGCTTGAATACTGCGAAAACTTTAGAACAATCTAAAAAATGGGGAAGAGCTGTTGTGTCATTGATTGCACAAATAGATTTAAAAAGCACTCGGAGCTATTGTTTAAGCGGCGACCTAAAGCCAAAGACAGAGGGAGCTGATGGATCGCTGCAATTCATAGAAATAACTGGAATCCAGGCAACAAAACCTGGATTTGTGGTTGCCATTTCGTGTCAGGTAATGTTAATTCATGCTGTATTCTTGCATAAAATCATACCTTAAATTACATTTCGTTTTGGCTAATGTTACTTCTTAGTAAAGCTCTTAATAGCATCTGTCATTTAGCTCTATATTTCATAACTGAAACATTTTTGTCTTCAGTTGTGTGATTTTGAACCTTGTGCTCTACATAATATGTAAACTATCGGCCCTTATATTAATATTCATCTACTAAAAAAATATAATAAATCGGGACAATGGATGTTTTTTTCAACTTCTGCTCAAAGTTTAGACCCTAATGTTAATAAAAGTACATCAAAAGTGTATTTTAGTGCAAACTTTAATGTTCAAACATGATTTTTAATCTTTGTGGAGTGAAATATACGCTATTAAAAATCTCTGACACGAACAATTAATTTATGCATATCATCATCAATCCAGCCGAAAAAAAACAGGCGAGGATAAAAAATTCTAATTTCTCTTTTAGTTTGTTACAGTTTACTCAGGCATACTAGTAGATACAATATTTTAGAAGATGGGAATAGATTCTGTGAGGTCTCTAAATGTCCACAGACACCAAGAACATCCATATGAACCTTATTATTGTGAAGTAGTTCTTCATTTACTATGGGTATGTCTTTTTAGGTGTTTTTCCCCTGAAAATATGGTCAGGGTTAAACAGGTTAAACTGAGGCTAACCTAGTTTTCCAAATAAGGGGGTACTCTAGCACAAAGCTGTTGGATCTGTGTTGTATCAAGTATTTGATGTAAACTCTACTTAAATCTCCACAGTACCAGTAGATCATCCACTCACTTGGGTCAATACTAAGGGTTCAACTCCAGTAAATCAGTCGTGAACTGTGAGCACTACTGCTGGGCCTTTACCTTGGCAATCACCGCCAAGAAAATACGTCTGCACTGACATAAAACCTCCAAAACAATAGTATGTTGAGTTGAAAACACTCACCAGCTGGAATCCTCTAATTAACCATGACGAGGATGTCAGCAACTCTTTGTCTTTTGTATGCTTTCAGCCTTTGCATTGTGGATTTTCCCGGCGTTGAAATCAGGTTCATATAAATGTCAGGATACGTGATTTCCGGTCACATATCACTGTTCGTAGACCACTTGTTGTTTGGTAGCTTGTATGGATCCATGTCCAGTCCAATTGTCTTTAATTTCATGTTATATTCCACATTTTTCCCGGTCTCGCTGTAGTTACTGCTATGCTCCGCCATGTTGAGCCGGTTTGTTTTTGCCACTCAGTCTGACTTAGAGGGGCGTGGCCCAGGGGGGAAGTGACGTATGTGCATTCCCTCTATGAAGGCTTTTTAATCTCAGCCCTATTCCGAGTGCCTCAATTCCTACAAGCAATGAATATTAGACATTATTTGGTTTAACCTTAAACCTAGGACTAAGTTTAAGGTTCCCAAAACAGACCGGATATGAAAGGGTTAGACCTTGTCATCAAGTTTAATGAAAATCATGTTTTTGGGTTGTTGTTTTTTTTCATGCTGAACTGATTGAAACGCGTCGGATCACGTAACCTCCCCGATCGAGGTAATTAACGACGGAAAATCACAGAGATAAAAGGGATCAAATGAAACAAGCTTAAGCCTTTTTTTCTCTTGTTTCCAGGTGCACGGTGACTAAAACTAAAACTGGATTTACTGAGATTATGTTCCACCTGCAATGTAATCCGATGGTTGGAATGTGTTGTATAGGATCCACCTTTAGAGATAATGTAAAAGGGAAAGAGACAAGGATGAGCAGAATAATACACAAAAACAGACAAAAAAATAAACACTGTTTATCACAGCTCACACAGGGACACACACACACAGAGACGTAAATATTTCTATTCTTTCATGTATTTTAGCCTATTATGATATTTACAACAAATCACAGACACACATAAAGGTTATACATATACAGACAGATGCAGAAATTCAGTAGAATGTGTAAAAGTCTATTATTATTATTATCATCATTATTATTATTATTATTATTATTATTATTATTATCATCATTATTATTATTACTATTATCACTATTATTATTATTATCATCACATCGCATAGGTTGTTGATTTTATGTGCACAGATATTTTATATGGGGTAGTCTATTCATTTATTCATTCATTTATTTATTTATTATGTTTTTATTGTGTTTATTTTACTGTGCAGCACTTTGGAAACCTTTGTGTTGATTTAAATCTGTGCTTTATAAATAAAAATGGATTGGATTGGATTATTATTATTATAATTATAAATCCATTATTTCTCTTTTATTCATATTCAACAAGAAAGTGCAGGAAATATGTGCATAGAATTAAAAGGCACAAAAACACTGAAGTAAATGTGTTGTAAAGGTTAAAGTCAATATTTAGTGTGACCTCTATGTGACCTCCCATAAAAAGCAGCAGCACAAACAGTTAAAAACATCTGCCATGTGTTGAATGAAACCTGGTATAAAACATCACTTAATTAATGAAATAAATCTCATTAAAGACATGTTAATTGCAAAGGGAGTTCACACTAAATCGCAGAAGCTGTTTTTTTGTCTTTATTAAACCTTACACAGAAATGTACATATATTAGTATAACCGTTGGTCCTTTATCTTTTTAACACCTTGGGAACTATGGGAATTAGTAGTGTTGTAGTCAAGACCGCACCATCCGAGACCAAGATGAGACCAAGACTTTTAAAGGTTGAGACCAAATCAAGACCAAGTCCAAGGCAGGTCAAGACCGAGACTGTACTTACAATGAAACATTATTAGAAGAGTGAACAAAGTAAGAATTTCTCTATTTTAAGACTGATTTACAATACCAGTCTTACTAAATCTTTTGTGCGATTGTAATGCACATGTGTAAATGATAAACTGATAAACCGAGGCATAATATTGTTAAAACTGCACTTGTTTTTCTTTAGACAATTCAAGTTGTTCATGTTATTCAGATTTTTAAGGAAACTTTGTAGATCTAAACCTGATCATAATAGAATTTTACGTTTTTTTACTGTTATTATTTCACTGGTCCGGCCCACTTGAGATCAAATTGAGCTGAATGTGGAACTGAACTAAAATGAGTTTGACACCCCTGCCCTATGGACTAAAATGTGATCCCCTGGACCAGCATCACTATTTGACAGGTTCAGTCGACCCACAAACCAACAGTTTAGCTCATTTAGACACGTTGGGGTTTTATGACAAGTCTATGGAGCATTTTTTCAGAAGGTTCATGATGGAACAAAAGAGAGAAAATAAAGGAAGAGGAAGAAAAAAACTGTACTCTATGAAAACAAGAATATTAGCAGAAGGTTCATTCTCATGGATTCACATTAACAGGTTATTAACCCTTTCATGCATAGTGGCCACTACAGTACACAGCTATTCTCCAGCTGTTCTCTTATATATTTATGGATTTTATTGTTTTGGTTCCATATCAGCCAACACAGTGGACACTAGTGCATCATCCCCATTGTAATTCATACCATTACTGTAACTTTGCTGTTTTTGATAAACCCAATCTGCACTAACATGTTTGAGTGGAAATGAATTGCTTGTTATTGTTAATAGACTGTAATTAACCATTTTTCTTAAACAAAAACTTTTTTTTTTTTTTTTGCATATTATCTCCATACACTGTAAGCCTGGAATTTGTATTTACTAAAATGCTTTAATTACAATGCACTTAAATGATTTAAGTTTTATGACGTTACAATAAAATGTTCAGTATATTCTACTAATTTGTAGACATAGTTGAAAGTACGAAAAAGTTTAAGTTGAATGAAATTAAATCACTAAGTTTTAGTCACGACCACACCTTTTTATCTCTGCATTGCATTGTGGGTATTGGGCATGTTGTTGAAAATGTGTTATTTTTCTGTGCAGGGGTTCAGCGGGGTTGTGGTGTTAGTGTTAATTTGGATTTAATGTGTGTATGGCAGTGTTTATCGGCCTTTTTGTGTTTGTTTTTGTATTTTTGTAGAGCTGCACCATGAGTCAGAGCCAGAGGACGAACAATGGCTTTCCTGTTCATCTAAGACTGTTATTGTACAATGGAAATCTTAATGTCTTGTCAAATTAAAACCACTTCCTATACTGGCAAATGACATTGAGCTAACTTCCATTCAAGCTACAATATATTAAGTTGAATAATTTCATAACTCTTTTGGGTTAGGAATAGGATTTGAGTTTGATTATCTTGAAAAAAAGTTGTTTAATCAGTGATAAATTAATCTGGCTGCAATTGAGAAAATTAGTCAGTGTAACCTAAAATGCTGAGTTGAATGGTCGGATAGTGGGGTTGATTTTACAACAGATTTAAAGCACAAATTACTTGTCTTTTAGAGTTTTCTACTTAATAGTTTAAGTGCAATACTTTTAGCATTAAAGTTGAACCCACTTAAACCAACTGATTAGTCGATCATTACTCAAATCATTTAAGTGCAATCACTTGCCTCAAATTTTTTGAGTAAACTCTACTTATCCGGGCTTAAAGTGTAAAGTGAGTAATAACTAATATTACAGGGTGGGGAAGCAAAATTTACAATTTACAATGAGCATTTAGTTGTTTTTTCTCAGCAGGCACTACGTCACTTGTTTTGAAACCAAACATATATTGATGTCATAATCATACCTAACACTATTATCCATACCTTTTCAGAAACTTTTGCCCATATGAGTAATCAGGAAAGCAAATGTCAAAGAGTGTGTGATTTGCTGAATGCACTCGTCACACCAAAGGAGATTTCAAAAATAGTTGGAGTGTCCATAAAGACTGTTTATAATGGAAAGAAGAGAATGACTATGAGCAAAACTATTAGGAGAAAGTCTGGAAGATACTATTAAAGAAGAATGGGAGAAGTTGTCACCCCAATATTTGAGGAACACTTGTGCAAGTTTCAGGAAGCGTGTGAAGGCAGTTATTGAGAAAGAAGGAGGACACATAGAATAAAAACATTTTCTATTATGTACATTTTCTTGTGGCAAATAAATTCTCATGACTTTCAATAAACTAATTGGTCATACAGTGTCTTTCAATCCCTGCCTCAAAATATTGTAAATTTTGCTTCCCCACCCTGTATAGTATGTTAAAATGTGACAAAACACCAGATTGGCAGCATTAAAAAAAATGTATTTCATACTTTTCACTCAGTATATCGGTAAATACATGTTTCTTTGCTTCAAAAATTAAATGCATGATGTGCAGCTGAGTGGATATTTTTGCAACTCCGTGAAAAATAGATTCATAGAAAAATTTTCGATCTCATTGTGTTTTTTCATGCCTAAAGAGGAATAAAAACACTCAGGAAAAATAACTTGATTAGGGTCAAAAAACGGTATTCAAAATCTCTCTGAAGGGACATTTTAGAGACAATTTGACCCACATTTTTATTTCTAAATTCATTTTTGCTTTAGTTGGACTATAAGGGATTATCCAAAACACAGAGCTACTTTATATTGAAATAAATGTTGGAATGGCGATCAATTAAAGTTTGCTCTCTGATGGGACATTACTGCATTTTGACCCATTAAGGTTCTCATAATTCATGCATGAAAGGGTTAATTAGCAAAAAAAAAAAAAAGGACTGTTATTGTGGAGGTAAATGATTCCATTTATCTGTATGTGACATTTTAACAGTACACATCATGATCAGATGATGTGTGTGTTTGTGATGCTGTGGACACATTCCCTTCACGTCTCTCAGCCTCATCCCACTGCGGTTGTATTAAAACAAATAGGACAGGGGGGTAGGTGGGTGGGTGGGTGGTGGCAGTGTGTGTGTGTGTGTGTGTGTGTGTGTGGGGGGGGGGGGGGGGGGGGGTGTCATTCAGTAATGTATTAATGCACATATGCTCATAGAGAGGGGACGTTTGTGTATTTGATTCGTTATTGTTTATTGAGGTCGAGACAGATGTGGACTCTCTCTCTCTGTGTGTGTGCGTGTGTGTGTCCTCAGATGACCCTGTGTTCCATCTGTTTCATCCTGTATTTGTGTTGGTGCTTAAACAGGAACACAGCGGATAAAGGCAAGAACATGCAGAGGTTTTTTTTAAAAGACCATGACATCAAATACCAGTTACACAACCGGCTTTATTAACCCCTTTTACTACATTTATTCACAGTTCTAGAAAAGTAAATTAATCGTGTTGTTGCTGTGACACAGATCCTAAATTAAGCGGCGACAGTTAATTTGAATGTAACACCTAATATTAGTGGCACTAGGCATTATAGTAATAACAGTAATTAAACAAATGTTCTAATCCCAACTATGTAAATTATTTAAAAAATCAGCAGAATGTTGTGAAATTAGAGAAACAGGGTGTTGAAACTGTTACGTCAGGGGTCAAAGGTCACCAGGTAATGCATGTAGATTCACAAAACCATGTTAAGCAGCACCTCATTACAACAGCAGTGGAATATTGATGCGAACCCATGACAACAGTCTTACAAGGGGTCAAAGGTCATAGGTTTAATTCATGTACGTCATGCGTCATTAAATAGAGTCATTTCCCAGAGGTCGCATGGACATTTAGGGTCAGTACGGCACAAAATGACATTCAACACATAAAAGGTTCATATCAATCACAAGCGGAAACGGTTTCAGTCCAGATGGAGGCACAGTGTGCTGCGTAAAGTGTGAAATACAAATACAAGCAACAAGCAGCAACTGAATATAGCAACGGACAAAACCAGCAACCGAACATTAGACTGAATCCACAATAAAACCTAAAATTATTGTTTAAAGAAACAGAAACGAGAGGAACAAGACAAGGAATTAAGATTATAAAAGAATATTCATAAAAAAAACTATTAAATGGGATAAGAACATGAAACAGGAAATAAAAACAAGTAAAGGTTGTTTCTTAACCTGTTGTGTGGTTGTTGTTTCCATTCTTAACCTGTTGTCCTGTTGTTGTTTCCAGCTGACCTGCTGGTCAACACCCTGTGTCTACCCTTCACGTTGGTCTACACCCTTCAGGGGGAGTGGAAGTTCGGCAGCACGCTCTGCTTCCTACTCCCGTACGCCCAGGGGCTTGCGGTGCACGTCTCTACGGTAACACTCAACGTCATCGCCCTGGACCGCCACAGGTGGGTGGGGCTCGGGGGGGGGGGTGTGGCATCGGTAAATCAGCTTTGAAGTAGCACAGTCGTAAAATCAAAGGCAAGGACATTTTCTTACATTAAGGAACTGTGTTTATTAGGGTGGGGAGTCTTAGTTGTAAGGCCGATGCGATATGCATCTCGATACAGCATCTCTGATCCGATATATTATAGATACGTGTGGCACCTCGCGATGTGATATGATACAATTCACACCCAAATCACGATACAGAGCGATTAAGCACATTCTGATTCAACACATTTATTCTGGAAAAAAAATATGCAGTGCAATTGAATGAGCTTGATTATTTATTTATCAAATAAGACCATGACTTTTCACAAAGTGTCTTTAGTTCAGTTTCAGAACACGTGCCTCACATTCAGTCAGTGAAAAAGTTCGGACTTTGTTTCCAAAGTCGTTTCTCTACATGTTTGTAACACTCAACTTGTTGCTCCCTGATCGAATCAATTTGTAATGAAATGTATTTGTAATGTAGGTAAAACGTAAAAAGGTTCTCTCACTTTAAGAGACACCTGTACAAGGTATTCTGGGATGCACTGGTAGACATGTATGCCACTGTTTAAGGAAGTATCTCCTTTATGTACGGCAGTATTCAATACAGCTGATCTAGTAAAAAGTAGACGTTCAGTAACCACATGTGGTCACCTCCTTCTAAGTCTGTCAGATTCACATACAGACTTTACAGTATTCATCCACAGCACTCGAACCACAGTGCATGAGCAGAGCTCAGACTGACGTGTACAGTGTACAGATCCGTGAATCCACACCGCACGTTAACGTGGGTCTGAAGAAAAGAAAAACTTTACCCAAATAAAGAGTAACACTTCTAAATGAGAGTTAAAGTATATTCTATTGAACGGATCGAATTTTATTGATACAAACATTTAATAACCGATGCATCACGATATCATTCCAAACTTTTCATTCACTCGCAGCTTCTCTACCGGTGCACTCGGACCGTGCACGTGCGTCGGCGTATTGATGTGTATCAGATAATCTTCCCATCCCTCATGTTTATACCCCCCCCCCATATGGCCTCAGCACTCCAACAGCACCACCAGGCTGTGGTGTGGTTTGGAGCTGTTACTGGAGGATGAACGTGCTGAGTAACCCACTCATTTAAACCTGTAGACCTGCTTTAGAAATCCTCAGAACATCATCACAGTTGGGAGTTTGGGTCTGATACCCATGACTAAATATCCACCATTTGAATAAAGTTTGGACTCACCTTTTAACTCTTCTTTTACAAGCACTGATGGCCCCCGAGAGCACTCGACAGCGTCCACAATCTGTTGTTGTTGTTCTTTGCCTTTTGTTTCCACCTGTCCAGGGATGCAAAGGAAAATCTGGGACAAAGTAAATCTTTTGAGCTTAAAGTTGTGCTTGTGAAACCTGTTTCAGAGGGTTGTTTTTTTCTTTGTTCGTTAGAGGGTTTTTTTTTTTGGTTGTTTTTTTCATTAACTCATGTTTGTTTCTCTTTGTGTTAGTTTCTTTACTTCTTGTTTTCCTTCTGTCTCCTAGTACTTTTTGCTTTCATCTTTCACATTTTATTGGTATTTGTTTTGTCATGTAGAAGTTAGACGTCAGAGTCAACTAAGCCAAATGAACTGAAATGCACCATGTTGTACTCCTTCTGATTGATACCAAAGGAAAAGTTGCGGTTTTCATTTTCCACTGACGTCTGTCTGATAGAAGATGGTTTTAGGTGATTTAAAGCCTTTTGTTGGGAGTGAGTCCATACACAGGAAACCATCAGATGTAGACCTTGATCAACCAAAGGCATCTCCTGCTGTGAGGATACAACCACATAATGATGACCAGCTCCACACACGACAATTCATCTTTTTTATTTTTTCATTTTTTTGTGTGATTGAAGTTGAGCTTTTGGTAAATGATTCACAACGGTAAAAGAACAAACTTAAGGCTGTGTTTGGGTAGAGATATTCATTCCTGAACATTATAAACACTGATATAGGTCTTTATTCTGTGGAGATAATTTACTGCCAAAGCTTGAAAAATAAACTAAATATGTCCAACTAATCTCTTGTGCAAACACAGGTTGATTTATCAACATATAAATCTTATCTATTCCGTGTCCAGATCCTTCCTTGTTGAGTTTACCGATTTCTTAAAAACAGATATATGGTGTCTTTGATCACAGAACTGATGAAGACAATGTCCAAACATCAAACAGTTTAAAAACAAATATAAACAAATGATTTTTACAAAATACAGAGAAGATGTCCGGTTGTTTTTCAGAGTGGGGCTTTGCCACATATGTGTTGATAATATCTAGTTTAAATATGGATATATGACTATATTATTACTATAGTACTATATAGGACAATATAGAATATTATATGTGTTTATATTATATATGTATATGTTTTTTTGTTTTATTAATATCTGGTAGGATAATTTGTAAATGGGTATTATCATATTAGTGTATATAGGAAAAAGGATATGTGATATTATTATTATTATTATATTCATATAAAATAATAGCTGCTGTAAAGTGATAATATGGAATAGAGATTTGGGGTATGAATACATAAGTTTTTACTCCTTCCCACTCCTTTTCGAGCATGTATAATTTCATTTCATTTATTTTATTTATCTAATTATTATTATTATTATTATTTTTTTTTTTTTTTAATTATTATTATTTTGTTTACTTATCAACCTTTTATGCACCAGTACTTATACTTTGTTGGTTCATTTTTTTTTTGATTTCACTGTCTACATGTTTGAAATAAAGATTTCAATCAATCAATCAAAGAGCACTTTCAATGATATTGTGCTAAAGCTAATGCTAATGCTAGGCACCGTGTGTATTATGTTGAGTAAAATGTGGAGACTGGATTCCACCTGTGGATAATAAAGAGAGCTAACCTCGGTTTTTATTAACAATCCAGCATGGACATAAATAGAGGAGAACAATTTCTGCCCTAGACGTTAGCTACTTAAAATGGTGAAATTAAAGGTAGGGTAGAAGATACTAGAAAATTGGTTGGAGCAAGCTACATTCTGAAAATACACAATTTAAAAGTCCAAACCCCTTTCTTCAGACTTCCCCCCAAAGCCACACCTCCAGAGTACTGGAACATGCAATGCTTGTTCCCGAGGGTTCACGAGCGCTGCAGAGAATCAATTCGGTTTTAGCCCAGGGGCTGTATGTTTGACACCCGTCTTCCATAAGACACTGATGTTTTGTTTTGGTTTTTTTTACATATTTATTTATTATTGTTTGGCTCAAATTTAAGTTACATTGAACATTTGAATATTCAATTTCAGAGGCATTAAGCATGTCCTGTTCTTCCCACCCCTGGTCCTACATGACATACTTGATGATAGTGATAAAAAATAGCAAAGTACTCATAGAACAAAGAAGGTAAAATTTAAAAAATAATTAAATTTTTTAAAAAAATAATTTAATAAAAAAATAAATAAATAAAATAACAATAATAATAATAATATAAAAAGTAAAGAAAGAAAAAAATTAGCCTAATAGTAGACAAATCTGCTTATTCACAATTACATCCCACACGCAAGATATGGATATGTAGTGTTATTAATATTATTAGAGTACGCAAGTATATATAGCACGCCAAACAGGAAAAAAAAGTGTTTATGGGAAAACTGCACTAAAAACATGAATGAACTTTTAATGAATGACACGCTCATCTTTGTTCTGCTTATTTCTCACTTTTGTATTTCAGGTGTATTGTGTACCACCTGGAGACCAGGATGCGTAAAGACGTCTGTTTTGGCGTGATAGCGTTGACGTGGGTGTTGAGCGCCGTGTTGGCGAGCCCTCTGGCCATCTTCAGAGAGTACGGCTCTTTTACTTTGGAGGGACACACCATCCAGGTAACAATACATCAGTGGTGGAGGAAGTGCTGAAGCTTAGTACTTAAGTAAAAGTACAAATATCCTGCAAAATATATACTCGAGTAAAAGTAGAAGTGCTACATCAACAATCTTACTTATAACTTTTTCTAACCCAGACGTGAGTTTTTCATGAATCTCAGTCTCATTTCAGGTTTCATGTGTAATCCATCGTGTCCACTGGCATTACATGCAGAACCTGCCCATTTAAACAAATGAATCGCAATGATTTTGCAAAAGCAGTCATTTTTGTGAAACACTCTGCCTTGCATAATTAGTTCGATTCCAAAAATGTACCTGTGAGAGAATAAAAAGACATTCAAAATAATAGTAGTGCGTAATTTTTACCGTGTTACATGAGGATGCGAATTGACCCCCAAACAATGTTTGGTTCTACCCCAACTCGAAAAGCAGAGGTTTTGTGGACTCTAACTACAGTAGCTAAACACATGTCCTACAATGCCAATAATAGAATCACAGAGCTGTTTAAACGTATGTTCTCTGATTCAGGTTTATCTTGCGCGCTTATGTGTGGTGCTAGCAAAACGGCTTACATAGCTAAATGTGGATTAGCAGTGTACATCAAGACACAGCTCATTTTGAAAGTGAAAAACAGGCCTTATGTTCTTATGTTTGGCAGTATAATGGGCATTAAATTCTGCTCTAAGTCATCTTAAAAAGGTCTCAAAACATCTTAAATTTAACTTGTAGAAACCTTTAGAACACTCTATATGTTGCCATTTTTTTTACAATTTTTATTTTTTTATTTTTGTAAAGATATACAATTTCAATGAGTTGTAGAGTTAGCTATAGTTTTATTTCAGTTAAAGCTAAATGTTCATATCTAATTTTTATTACTTTTGCTAATATGCATTCAAGATACCCTTTTTTTTGTTAAAAATGTGAATGCTAAACCAAATATTAGCGTTGACCTTGTCCCTGTTCTAATGTGTCAGGTTTGTACAGAGAAGTGGCCGGGGAAAAACACCGATGGCACCATTTACAGCATCTCCATGTTGATCCTTCAGTACTTCCTCCCACTGTCCATCATCTCCTTTGCCTACGCCCACATCTGGTCCAAACTGCGAGGCCACGTCAGTCCGGCAGAGACCGGCGGCAGCAGCGCTGGTTCTGAGCGCCACCGCCGGCGCCGTAAGACCACAAAGATGCTGGTGACCATGGTGGTGGTGTTCGCCGTCAGCTGGCTCCCCTTCCACGCCTTCCAGCTGGCAACAGACATCGACAGCTCGGTGCTGGACATGCGCGACTTCCGCCTGCTCTACACTATCTTCCACGTGGTCGCCATGTGCTCCACCTTCGCTAACCCGCTGCTGTACGGTTGGATGAACCGTAACTACCGCGCCGCCTTCGTCGCCGTCTTCAAGTGCAGCAGAGGAGGTGAGAGGGGGCGGGGCAGTCGGCTGGACAGCATCCACCCTATTGGAGGAGGAGGAGGAGGAGGGGGAGGAGGAGCTGCAAGAGGAGGAGGTGGTGGAGTTGGAGTTGGAGGGGGAAGGGCTAAGAAGATAGTTCTGGAAAGCCATGATGTGGTGTCGACCCGGCTTAACGCCACCGATGTTTGAGCGCTAGAGGGAGGAGGCAATGAGAGTGAGAAACACTAAAAAAAAAAAGGGAAAAAAAAATCTAATCTTTTGTTTCCCAGAAGACAAAAGATGCAAGAAGAGATTCCACATGGCATCAGAAGATAAAGATTTGAGAGAAAATAGAAACGGCCGACTGAGAGGAGGCCGACCAAAATAGACCAGAGGGGATTAGAAGAAGAAGAAAGACAGAAAGAAGAGAAGACTGATTCAAGGACTTGTCCGCCATGACAATGGAACCTCATTACGACCGCGATCTTTGAGGGGATTTCAACGAGTAAAGTTTAGCTTTGAGTGAAGGATTTACAACAGTAAAAAGCATTTGCAGAAGCACTTAACGGCAAACTTAGATTGTTCTTGGATAAAGATTTGCATTGTGAACATCACGAAATGGAAAAAAAAAACTGATTTCATACAACTTTTAATGCAAATTTGGTGGAAATAGGGCTTTTACTCTGTGGAGAAAATTTCCTGCTAAAACAGGTTTTACAAAAAATGTCCTATGATTCACAGGTGAAAACAGCATGGTTTGCAAGAAAAACTACCTTTGCAAATACAGAAAAACCTAAATAACAAGCATTGTGCAAGTTACTTCCAAACAGTAATACATTACAGATTACTTGTTACTGTTATTTAAAAGTAATTCC
Organism: Sphaeramia orbicularis; assembly: GCF_902148855.1. NCBI lineage: Eukaryota > Metazoa > Chordata > Actinopteri > Kurtiformes > Apogonidae > Sphaeramia > Sphaeramia orbicularis. The sequence continues at coordinate 36,610,086 of NC_043974.1, read as the reverse complement.
TTACCTTACAATATTACTGTCTCAGAATTGTAATGCATTACATGACTCCTGAATTAGTTTTGAGTTACATACAGTTTGCACAGTAGAACCCCCCCCCCCCCCAGTATAAAAGATAGCAGAGTCTTGGGACACCCAAATTTGCGACCTGAAGTACATGTGGACGGATAGCTCAGTAAGTAACACTACGGTCTCCGATGTTCGAATCCCAGTAGGAACACTTGCATTTTTTTCAACATTTTACATGTTCAAACAGGGAGCGTGGCTCAGAGGACACCAGTAGATAAATCCACAATCGATAAAGAATTCTAGCTAGTCAAAGAAATGTTAGCTTACCTTGTCATTGCTGATCACAAGGATCATGCTAATGCTAACTAGCTTGGTAAGGAGCATATGTCCATGTGGACAATGGACTGTCTTCTGTCATCTTCGCCCATTGGCTGAACACCAACAGGAAAGAACTAGAACTTTACTGACGCATTTTTGATTCCTTGAGGTCTCTCAGTCTTGCTGGGTTTTTTTGTTTGTTTTTTTCATTTGAGCAGTTAAATAATGGGCGAAAAGTGTGTTGTAAGGCAAGCGCTATTGAACATGTACTGAGTAAAATATTACTGAAAACTGATTAGTAATGCCTTACACTACTGCGTTACAGCAAAAAGTAATCTGTTACTGCAACGTATTACTTCTGTAACATGGTACTCCCAACACTGTAAATAACAGACTGTATTTGTACTGCATTTTGAATCTACAGCTACAGTTTTACACTAAAGCCTTTAACCCTTTCATGCAAGAATTATGAGAACCTTAATCAAGATTTGAATTCCTCTTTAGGCATGGAAAAAAAAACAACAAAACAATGCGATTGACATTTTTTTGTGAACTTATTTTTCACAGTTGCAAAAATGTCCACTCAGCCGGACACCACGTGTTTAATTTTTGAAGCAAAGAAACATGTATTTACTGATATAAAGTGTGAAAACTATGAAATAAAAATATTTTTAATGCTGCTAATCTGATGTTTTCTCACATTTTAACATAGTCTAATACTAGATTTACTCACTTCATGCAAGGTTATTATTGTTAACAAAAACAAACAAAATGACGAAAACTAGAATTGTAAAAACATTTTCGTTAACTGAAATAAATAAAAACTATAATTAACAGAAAAAACAATAACTAACTGAAACTGTATTGTGTGTTTACAAAACTAACTAAAACATATAAAAATTATGGATAAAATTCCCTTCGTTTTCGTCTTTGTCAATGTCAGATTGATATAAAATGTATTTATTTCCCTCAAGCAATTTTAGCTGCTGACACCATATGATATTTAATGGTCCGTCACTTCTTGTCACTTGTCGTTTAATCGTCTTCTGGTCCCCACTCTACCTGGAAACATGGAGACTAAAGCTGGGAGAAAACAGCAGAGTCCTGTCTGGGATTTATTTGAATACGATGGAGAAGAAGATAAAAGATATAAAGAAACTAAAGCTAAACTAAAACTAAGCATTTAGAAAATAACAAAAACTAATAAAAACTAGCAAACCTGCTCTAAAAACTAATTAAAACTTAAAAAAACTCAAAACTAAATAAAACTAAACTATAATGAAAAGTCCAAAAATATTAAAACCTTGACTTCATGTAGATAATATGCAAAAAGAAAAAAAAAAGTTTAAACCCCCCCCCTGTAAATTACAGTCTAATACCAATTAGCAATTGATTTACACAAACATGTTACTGCAGATCAGGTTCATCAAGAACAGCAAAGTTACATGAATGATATGAATGTCAGTGTATGGGATGAAGCACAAGCGTCCACTGTGTTGGCTGATATGGAACTAAAACAACAAAACCCATGAATATATAAGAGAGCAGCTGGAGAATAGCTATCCACTGCAGTGACCACTATGCATGAAAGGGTTAAATTGCTTCATAGCACCACCTGCTGTTCCACCGGTCCTTGCAGGGGAGTTACTCAAGATGTTTCTGAGCAAATCATCAGAATACCACAGTCAAAGTTTACCAAAAGCCACAAAGTTGTATAAATCTTTAAATTTAACTCAGATCGTACCTCGACCCCGTGAGAAAAGGAAAGAAAGTGACTTAAATTTGTCACCTGCAGATGTACTGACCATACAAGTATGGGAGTCACGGAGCCGGCCTCAGCTCAGACTTGAAGAAAAGGTCATAAAATACCTGCACCTGAAAAACGATTTGTCACGACTGAACTCCATAGAGACGAGCAGGAGGGCAGAGACAGGGCAGATGGACTTTTTATAGACAGATGTACCCCTCAGCCGGCTCCTGCAGTAGTCAGGGTAGATATTAATCCACTTAGATCCTCCTGTCACCTTGATAAGACACTTTACTTATTTTGGAAATGACAGAAACTGAAGCTCTACATTGTCAATGAGTTTTATTCCTCAGAATATGTCATTGGTCCAAGGGCAGAGGATGGGGACATTTACCTAGGGGGAAAACTGGGGAAAAATTATGTCAGGTTGTAGTGCCCCTGCAGGGTTTTATTATTACCCCGCCCCTCCGAATGGGAGCCAAGGGGTAGTGTTTTTGCTTTGGTTTGTTTCTTTGTTAACAGTAGCAGAACGTTTAACATCTTTTTTACCCATTTACTTATAATGGGTGAAAATTCAAATGTCTGCAGCAGCAAAACTATTGATTGAATTCATACCAAATTGGGTTTATAGATTACCAGTGACCCAGAATATATCTGATTACATTTTGGGAACAGGAGGTCAAAGTTTAAGTTTTTTATGATTTAAAAAAAAAAAAAAAAAAAAAATCCCATTTATTTATAATGGGTGAAATTTCAAATGTCTGCAGCAGCAAAACTATCGGTTGAATTCATACCAAATTGGGTTTATAGACTGCCAGTGACTCAGAATAGATGTGGTTACATTTTGGGAAAAGAAGGTCAAAGTTCAAATTTTTATGAATTTTTAATTTTTTTATTTTTCTTCCCCCATTTACTTATAATGGGTGAAATTTCACGTCTGTAGCAGCAAACCTAATGGTTGAATTCATACCAAATTGGATTTACAGATTACCAGTGACCCAGAATATATCTGATTACATTTTAGGAACAGTAGGTCAAAGTTCAAATTTTTTATGAATTTTTTTATATGTTTTTTTTTTTCCCCATTTACTTATAAAGGGTGAAATTTCACATGTCTGTAGCAGCAAAAGTGTTGGTTGAATTCATACCAAATTGGCTTTATAAACTGACAGTAACCCAGAATAGATGTGGTTACATTTTGGGAACAGTAAGTCAAAGTTCAAATTTTTATAAATTTAAATTTTGTTTTGTTTTTTTCCCATTTACTTATAATGGGCAAAATTTCACATATGTAACAGCAAAACTATTGGTTGAATTCACACCAAATTAGGTTAATAGATTATCAGTGACCCAGAATATATCTGATTACATTTTGGGAACAGTAGGTCAAAGTTCAAATTTTTTATGAATTTTTTTAAAAACTATTTTTCCCCCATTTACTCATAAAGGGCGAAATTTCAAATGTCTGTAAGTAGCACAACTGTTAGTTGCATTCATACCAAATTGGGTTTATAGATTACTAGTGACTCAAAATAGTTGTCATTACATTTTGGGAAAAGTAGGTCAAAGTTCAATTTTTTCATGAATTTTTTAAACCCCCCCCCATTTACTTCTAATGGGTGACATTTCAAATGTCTGTAGCAGCAAAACTACTGAATTCACACCAAATTGGGTTTATAGATTGCCAGTGACCAATAACAGATGTGGTTACATTTTGGGAAAAGTAGGTCAAAGTTCAAATTCTTAACAAATTTTTAAAATCTTTTTCTTTTCTCCCATTTACTTACAATGGGTGAAATTTCAAATGTCTATAAAAACATCACTTTTGTTTCAATTTACTTCAAACTTGGCACATATATAGAGGCAACTGATATGATGACATCACCACACGCATAGACATGATGACATCAGCTGGACTGATGCCAAAATAAACTACAATACATGCGAGGGGCGGGGTTTGTTGTGTCTGGAACCACTTGTATTGTTCCTGAGGAGAAGCTCACAAAAACTGGACCTAATTGTCTGTAATTCTTTTAATTGTATTCGCCTGTAAAACAACTGTGTCTGTGAAAGAGTCCAGGGAGTCAGTCATTGGTTTTGAAGGTGCAGTATTTTAGATTTAAGTAGAAAAAAAATAGTAATATTAACAGCTTTGTGTAGTTCAAGTCCATTTATCCAAGTGGAGATGATCTGATGGTCGTTCCTGTGTTCACTTTGTCACGTTGCTCAGGTGTGAAACGAGTCCACAGAGAGTTAAAGGTTAACGATGGGGAATTGTGCTGGTGAGACCAAGGAGTTATGGCTTAAGAATCTCCCCTTTCATTCCAGGCAGAAATCACATTGCTTGTACTCTTTCATCTTCACTCTTACAAAGCAAAATGGATTAGTTTGTGGTTTTAATTTGCAACCCAAATTGTGTTTCTTCTTCAAATCATCGGGCATTTACCAAATGTGTTGTATTGCAGTTTTGGCAGGAAATTAACTCCATCTTATTCCATATTTATTCCTCATGTGAAGCACTTAGCTGGAAATTGTGACTCAGGAGCGTCTTAAAAAGGACAATAAATGGTTCATTTTGGGACTGTTTGCATGATTTAAAGGAGTGAGCTGACTGTCCACGTTTTCTGTCTTAATGAACAGCATGCAGGCAGCAGAAAAAGCCAAAAAATATCGCTTTTGCGGAACGAGAAGAAGGACGGAGATGCATGATGCAAGCTTTTTGGAAGATGAAGCCTGTGTTTAATGTGGAAAACAGCAGTGGACAAATGAAACAAAACGGAGGATTTCAGATTCAGAGGGGGAAGAATAGAGAAGGGAACGGAGGCTGAAAAAAGGAGTCAAGAACCAGGCAAAAATGAAGTAATTTCAAGCTGTCGGTTTAGCCTCAGACAGCAGACACGGATTCAAACTCAAAGCAGACGTTGAATGTTGAAGAGCAGTGATTTATTTCCAAATCATCCCTTTTCATCCACAGGTTTGTGTTCTCTGTTAGTTCATTTTGTGTCCAAATCGCACAGTTTAAAGTTCCCTTGGAAGTCTGCAGAAGTAGTGAACAGCTGATCCACAGACGTCCACAAATAAAACAGTAGCCGTGCATTTAACCCATAAAGACCCAAACATCTACCACTGAACAAAACCATCTACTGAACTAAACTGTTTAATATCTGCTGATCCACTATTTCTATCAATACATGGAAATAACTAGAGGTGGGAATCTTTTACTATCTCACGATTTGATTCGATTTCAACTTTTGGGGCTACGATTCGACTCAAAATTGATTTTCGATTCAAAATTATTTGATTCATAATGATTGTGTGCAAAGGATCCTCACAATCTACTCCAGTCTAGCTGCTAATTGGTAACCCTAACCGCTAATTGCGCAAGCAGGTAATCACTCACCCTAAACCTCACCCTAGCCGCTAACCACGCTAGCCACTAATCGCATTAATCACTAACCCTAACCGCTAATAGCGCTAGCCACTAATTGCTAACCCTAACCACTAATAGCGCTAGCTGTTAATCGTTAACCCTAACTACTAATAGCACTAGCCGCTAATCGCAAACCCTAACCACTAATAGCGCTAGCCACTAATTGCTAACCCTAACCACTAATAGCACTAGCTGTTAATCGCTAACCCTCACTACTAAGAGCGCTAGCCACTAATCGCTAACCCTAACCACTAATAGTGCTAGCCACTAATCGCTAACCCTAACCACTGATAGCACTTGCTGCTAATCACTAACCCTAACCACTAACAGCGCTAGCCACTAATCGCTAACCCTAAGCACTAAAAGCGCTAGCTGCTAATCGCTAACCCTAACCACTAATAGTGCTAGCCGCTAATCGCTAACCCTAATCACTACTCGCACTAGCTGCTAATTGTGCTAATGGTGTGAGACTACCAGGGGATTTCTTTTATTTTTCAAAATAAATTTTGGGACATTTTAAATCGATTCTGAATCAAAGTAAATGAGAATCACGATTTTATATGAATCAATTTTTTTCGCACACCTAGAAATAACTGTGTAAAACACAGTTTGTCATCTTTTCATGGTCATCAGATATGACCCATTTGGACGTTCAGAGGCTCCGTTGTTACCATGGAAACACCATCATCTTCTACAACATTGATTCACCAGTAAAAGCCATGGAGGTAGATCAATGACAGTGAATGGAAACACTTAGATTATATTCAGTTATTAATATTTTTGCTGAAAAAGTCACTTTTTCTTCAGTATTCTCCGTTTCTGATATAATAACCCCCAATTTTAATCTAAGTTTTTATTAACATTTACACAATCAGTAAATTAAAAATAGGAAAAATACCTGATTTTCAATGGAAAAAATGCAAAACACAGAGGATAATATTATAATAAATGGTGATAAGTCATTTAAGAAAGGTTAATTAGAAAGAGAAAATCATTTGGGAACTGTCATACAAGGAGCATTGGGTCTTTATGGGTTAAGCTAGCATTGGCATGTTAGTATTAGCATGCTAGCTTATTTCAGACCAAACAGAAATGCTGTTAGATTACATGTCCCTGCAAATAACCAAAGCACCAATGAGCACAATTTAAATTAATTTGACAGATATTGGATTTATTAGAATTTAGAAGTAAATTTTGGTTCCCAATTATAAAGACGAGGGCTAAGTAAAGAATTTATGGATGTACAATCAGTTATTTCAATGTCTTGTTGGCCTTTTATTATAAGATTTAAGTTGCCTATAACCTTGTATGATTCATTCACGTAACTCTTGGGCCCAGTTGTTCCAAAGATGAAGAAAAAAAGTGGAATTCTCATGTTCTGTTATTCAGAATTATGTAATCCTTATTACCACTGAATGGATCATACTGATTCAGATACAACGCAGAGACAGACGTTTGTGAGATAAAATACATGGTTTGGTCTTGATATGAACTTATGAATTATTTCGTTAAATGATCAATACTGTTGTGCTTTATTGTTTTTTGAATTAACAGTTGAATTTCTATAAGTTTGCACTGGATTTATGGACCATAATTCCAAAACATGGGTGAACTCAGCCTCCTTCAAATGCCTCCTTATCAAGTTCAGTCTTTCAGTATTTGCTCGTATTCATAAATGTGTTGAAAACCTCTGTGTGTTTCTATCTCTGAACAGAAATGTGGACTTTACTTTGGATTCATCCTTAAATGTTCGGTTTAGATTCATATTGTGAATGCCATAAAACTGGGATAATATCAGTACATCCCACATCCCATGACGCCTATATTTGGATTAATGTGTACAGATTCAGTCGTGGCAAAAAGTTTATTTATAAAAGTACATTTCCACATGTTTCTGAGGTACATTTAGGAACTACAAATATGTGTAAGTTTCAAAGACTTTTATTAACAAATAAGTTAAATTTTAGCAAAGAATCCATGTGTCATTCCCCAAACTTTTTGCCATGATTGTAAATATATTCATTGTAAAAGTAGAGTCCAGATTTTTTATCAGTGCAAATGTATTGATTACCAATAACTGGTATCAGCCCTCTGGGAAAAAAATGATCCGAAATACAAGCTTTGATCCTAAAAAGTTATATCTCATTCAGAATCCAACCTTCTGCTGGGATTAGTTTAATCCTTCTGAACAACAACAGATCTAAATCCGTGTATTATTCTTTCTTTTCATATTCAACTGAGAATCCACAATCGGAAAACAAAAAAATTACTTATTATACATGTACAAATCAAAAATCAAAAAACGACTTGTTTTTCATTCTTTCGACTGTACGCACAAATTAAAAATTTGGTAATAAGCAAATGGACCAAATGTCGGGTTTCGTGTTGACATTCTTGATATCTGATTTGGTACGACCTGGAAGTTACTGACTTCTTCGTGTGTTTAGCTGGACAATCGTGAGTTTGCTAGTTTTCTGCCTAAAGCATTCTGCGGTAATGGAGAATTTCGTGTTATTCAGAGGCAGCAAATGCGTTACTCTTAAGGAGGACGACATGACAACTGAAAAAATCAACAGGATCTTCCAGGTATTGTTGTTCTGTTTAATACAGTGAGTCCATGGTAGTCAATCTAAGAAGAAGACACTTCTATGTGACACACGAAGAAGTCAGAAACTTCCAGGTCATACCAAATCGGATATTAAAAATATCAACATGAAACCTGACATTTGGTCCATTTGCTTATTACCTCCGCCAAGGAGGTTATGTTATTGTCAGGGTTTGTTTGTTGGTTAGTTAGCAAGATAACTCAAAAAGTTAGGGACAGATTTTCATGAAATTTTCAGGAAATGTTGATACCGGCAAAAGGAACAAGTGATTAAATTTTGGTGGTGATCGGGGGGGCGGGGGGGACGACAGATCTGCCTTGGCGGAGGTCTGGGCTCTCCGAGTGCTTTTCTAGTTTCGAATTTTTAATTTGTGCGTACAATTGAAAGAATGAAAAACAACTTATTTGATTTTAATTTGTACATGAATAATGAAATAACTATTATTTTTTCGTTTTCTGATTGTGGATTCGCAATTGTGTTTTTAAAATAGCCTTTCCTGTGATCTGATCATATTCCTGAAGAACAACTAGACCCAGAACATCCACACAGGGATGTTTGTGGTTCCCTCAGAGCTAAGATTTGAATTTAATGGGGTAAAACAGACTCCAAATCCACCATTTCCTCATCATCTAGGCCTCCGCGGACAAAACAACACCGAATTAGACAAAGTTTCACTTTTTAATTGTCCTCAAACTTTAAATCACTGCGAGGCGTCGGCTCTGCTTTTTCTTTGGAACCATCAGTTTCCACAAACATCCTCAAATTAGCAGCATTGTTTCGAATGTTATTACCACAGGTCTCTTCATGATGTATTTAAGCATTAATTGCTAAATTGTAATTACATTCGTCAGTTTTCCTCTGGCAGGAGCTGTGTCAACACATTATTTTTTTTTTGTAAACAAAGCAGCTGAATGACAACTTGAATACACCTTTTCACAGTGGGAAACAACGTCACAGCAGCTGAAAGGAAAAAAAAAAAAAGAAAAAAAGAACAGAAAGTGTTGAAATCTGTTCCAAAAACGAGCCCTTAAAGCCAAACCAGACACATGCCAAGTCAAATCCTCTGCTGATAAAACCCTTGGTGTTTTTGGACTCACTGTCCCTTCTCTTGTCTTGTACTCTTTTAAATCCCCCCCCCCCATCCCCACCCTACCCAATGAGCCGTCCCACAATCCCTCTTTTCCCTTCACCAGCTGTTTATCTTTGTCCCCATTTTGGTCGTTCGTCTATCTCCTGTCCGCTTTTTTTTTTTTTTTTCCCCCCAATGAATGCATGATTTAACACTGAAGATGTGATAAAAAACAGAAAGACATCACTTTTTTTATTTGGCAAAAAAAAAAAAAAAAGCGGTTAAATGAGGCCATGTTTCAATTGAACTCCCGGATTCAAACATCACCAAAATGTGCTTTGCTTTAATAGTATTATCCTCAGTTTGCTTCCTAGTTTTATCAGTTCTAAGGAGCTTTAAAGATGAATAAAAACATCTTCATAAAGACAGTTTTAACCTCATTAAGTTTTATAATAATGGTGGCAATTAAAAAGTAAGTGTTGATCCTCAGAGTAGGAAATGTATGAAGATAACCACAAAGCAAAGTAAGGGATTTATAATGCAAATCACTGAATAAGCGATGCTAAAAAAGTTCTCCTTTTCATATCCACTTGTTTGATGCACCCTGCAGCCTAAGCTAGTTATGACAGAAGTGCTAATGTGGCTCAGATGCAAGTGTCATATTTCATTTCCATATTTCACATCTTGTATCGTCTGTTAAACATGAGGCTGAAAAACAAGCTCAACTACAATTTCCCAGTTTGGAATCAATAAAGTATATCTCTAAATATATATATATCAGTTTGGCCGTTGCTGAAACATCATCCTAATCCTTAAAAATGGGGCAGTGGTGACGGGTGGGAGTCGGAAACAAATCTAAGTCCAAGCCAAAGGGCATGCGATTCAATTGGGATTTTAGAATGTTATTATTGTGGAGCTTATCGACTGTTCTCTTTGAAAACTGGTGTTCCAAATGGAGCTTATTTAGCCAAAGCAAAGCTGGACGGAAAGAGAAACTCTGTGGTCTTCAAGTATATTCCAAAACTTAAGGAATGAGGATTATAGCACCCAATAATGTAATACTTATCTGAAAAAAAAAAATAAAAAAAAAACAAAGAAGTGAAAATTCAATCGGATGTGCACACTTTCCACACAGAATCAATATCTGAAATACTGATTTATGGCCAAAAAAAAAAAAAAAGGTACCAAATAACAAGATTCCAAAGTTTTGAATTTACAAATCTGCATGTAATACCTTAAAACGTCTTTAAAAGGTATTAAATTTGATATGGTAGGTCTTCAGTTATGTTGCATTTACTTGTTGGATGTATTGTGTTTAAATGCGTCTGGGAAATATCCAAGCAGCAAAGAAAATAATATTAGTCTACCACGTTTCACCCGACAATTTATATTGAAATTAGGAACCATTTATTGCTGACTTTGCAGCCCCAGGTGAGAAATGACTCGTAACGGTGAGAATCAAGGCGCTGGAGTAAATAAATACGTTCCTAAATTCTGTAAGTCGCAAAATTTGGCTAGTATGGCGGTGAAATGGTTCAAATATGAAATGGTTCGAATATTATAATTTCTGAACAAACAGAAACATAATATAACATAAACATGTCGAACAAATTGGTAATTCCTTTTCAAAATTTGTAAAGTTCTGCCTCCTTCCTCATTAATGACAGTCTTGTAGTGTCACTGGAAAGGCCTCTGGTGAATGAATTCCTCCCCCCTGGTGGATTATCTGTGTACTGAATGTATCTAATGGTATACATCAGGTTTTTCAAGAAAAAAATATCACACTGATTGTGTAGAGGGCTTCAAAACTCATGTATCAAATATGATACGTTTGGTGTATTAGGGTTAAAGAGGTATAAGGGTTAAAGCTCATTTTCAGTATTAGCACAACATTATTGGGTGCTAACTTGAAAATTAATTTAAAAGTGTCATTTATTTTCAAGTATTTAAGCTTCCACAGGAGAACTTAAATAATAACTAAAATAGTGCATTTAAGATATCTTATGTATAATTTCTATATTTGTAGCATATTGAAACAGCACTAGCATTAATAATTTGCTAGCATAATGGCTGTCTCAGTTAGCGCTAACACGATGCTGTTAAAAAATCAATTCTAACCCACAGATGATCACATCAGACATTTGATGGTTCAGTAGATGTGATTCATGCTTACAGGCCTGGGGGGGTTCAGGGGGGGATTCATTCTTGTTGGTTTAAGCAAATGGGGGTCGCTGTGGCTGCTGTAGAGGAGCTGCCGAAGAACGAAAAAGTCACAGAAAAAAAAAACAAAAAAAAACAAATCCAGAATGTGTTCCCACGGATATATAGACAACACTCCAGAGGACAGAAACAGAAGCCAGACTCCACATATGGAACATATTGACTGAAACAAAGTGGATATAACGTCAATAAAGGTGACTTTGGAGAGTTTCCCATCGGTGTATTTGTGCAACATGACACCCATGTGTCTTTATGGATCTGTTAAACATTCATTGTCTGTTTTAAAGCTTTTTTGTGTGTAATTTGTTTAGTGGAAAGCGATGTAAACTGATGGTGTTTGTGACTGGAGGACAGATGCTGCTCAACTTTAATCAAACATGAATGTAAACTGCTTTGTAACATGGCTGTAATGTTGTATATTGTATAATTTGGTGTAAATACTGACTGTAACCAAGCACAAACTGTTGGCCTTTACTGGCGTCCAACAACTAATGTACTATTCTCAAGCACAAACAACCGTCTGGCCTCTTTCTTATTCTGTGTGTGTGTGTGTGTGTGTGTGTGTGTGTGTGTGTGTGTGTGTGTGTGTGTGTGTGTGTGTGAGGGTGTGTGTGTGTGTGTTTAATCTTACATATCCACCCTAAAGTGAATGGGGTCTGCTATGTCTCATATAAAACATTAACCTTAAATTTGGTCCTTCCGATGGGCTAAATATGACGCTAGCAAAAAATTTTTTTTTAAAAATGCAAAGAAGGGACAGGTGTTAGTAAAAGTACCCTGACTATAAATATAATTTCAGTGTTGTAGAATCTGTGTAAACTAAACCGTTTTAGTTCAGGTTCCACATTCAGCCCAACTTTTTTTTTTTTTTTTTTTGGGGGGGGGGATTGTTATTGTTATTTTATATCAGTATTTTATTATTTTATTATTTTTTCTGTAATTTATACTATTTACTAAATGCTGCTGACAGTCGGGGACCTGAGTACAATATTTCATTTCTGTTTATTTTTTTTGTATGCTGAAATGACAAACTTGAATCTGAATCTGTGATCTCAAGTAAAATAATAGCATAATAACCATATAATAACCTATAAACAATGACTCCAAATTTAAATCAAAATTTAATTGTAAAAAGTCCGCATCGCAACGGTATTAGATTGGTATCGGCAAAACTGACCCCCCCCCAAAAAAAATCGGATCAGAAGCAAAAAAATCCAGATCAGGACATCACTAATGTAACGTAAACCATGAAGTTGAATTAAATAGTTTTGAAGTAAATAATAACACTGCATTTGTTCCTTTACCTGTTGGTTATTATGATGAGGCCTTAAAAGCTCTGATAAGGTTTTGGGGAGATATTCCACAGGTAATAATAGCTAATAATACTAATAAAATATTACAAAACAACAGAAACAAATGGTGCCAGGCACAACAAATCCCACCATAACATTATTTAATAAAAGACTGTTAAATAATAATAAATAAAATATAAACAAAAAAGAAAAACCAAAAAAACTAAAATTAACCTCCACAATATCTGCCTTTGAATGAATACCTAAAAATATCGATACAGTACTTTTTAATATCGATACAGTATTGTGAAATGAAATATCGTGATATATTGTAGAATCGATATTTTCTTACACCCCTTACTACTACTACTACTACTACTACTACTTCTACTACTACTTCTACTACTACTACTGCTACTACTACTACATATTTCAAAGTTACCAGTGGACTGTAAATTTTAGACAAAGAAAAGAGAATAGAAATCATGACATGTTACGCGAATCTGGAACGGACATCTTGATTATTAGTTAAAATTGGAGCAGTTTTATTGATAAACACAAGAGAAGAAGGAAAGATAAGTGAGGTAAAGTATAAAATCAAAGAGATGAAGGCACACAGCGGGGAGAGGTCGCAGCTATCGATTGACATCCATAAGGAGGTGGAGACGAGGGGGTGAAGGATGACGAGGAAACAGACGAGTAGGTGGAGAGCAGACTGTAGGAACAGCTCATTCAAGTCCATTTATCCTTTCATCTAGAGTTGATGGGATGACTGTAGCTGTTGAAGGGGACACAATCAATAGCACTGAACCTTACGACCGAGCACAGAATTCCAATTTGAACCCGATCAGTTATAAATTACAGACTGTGAGGAAACGGGCGATAAAAACCATGTTCCGCGACCATATTGACAAAGCCTGGGGAACAAATCCAAGTGGACGTGGATGGAGAGAAGCAGTTATTAGACCAAAGATACAGAAACAGAGAAACCTCAGCTAAGTTTGTCTGGTTTCATCTGATTTAGTGTACAGAGGTATCATCCCAGAGGCCTGACAACAAACATTAAAACTGTTTTTTAGTGTTAGGGCAGGGGTGTCAAAGTCATTTTAGATTAGGGGACACATTTAGCCCAATATGACCTGAAGTGGGTGGAGCCAGTAAAATAATAACAGTGAAAAAAGTCAAATTACATAATGAAAATGTTTACATCTGTAAAGTATCCTTTACAAAAATGTGAACAACCTGGAAGTTCTTGGAAAAATAAGCGCAATTTTGACAATAAATAAAGCCAGAAACCAAATTATTTAATACGGTTAAAATTTCCTTAGGGGGTCTTACTTAGGGCTTACACTTACTATTGCTAATTCTCCTCCTTTTCATAAATGTTCATATTGTGGATCTAAAACAATACCAGCTGACACAAAAACACAAAATGTTGCAATACTTTTAAACAAACAATATGTGAACAGTTTTCAGTGCAAAATGAAACTTTAAATAAGAATAAATGACAAATAATAATGATTAAAAAAAAATAATAATAATTTACCCAACGGCTAAAATTTACTCAGGGGGTCAAATGAGTGTCCATTTTTGTCAAGAAAAAAAAGTTGTAAGAAATGCATAGAACTGTGTTGAAATAAAGCTAATCCATTTGTGCACAGACTACTGATATTATTTGACAGTGGAAGCTATATTTTCAGAAATATTGGATTGTCAATAGCATGTGTATGTGAAAACTTTTGCTGGTGGACAGACGTGACATTACCCATGATGCTCTGGTCAGTACCAGTACTTTATTAGTAATAAACTTATATACTTACTATTGCTAATTCTCCTCTTATTCATAAATGTTAGTATTGTGGATCTAAAACAATAACAGCTGACACAAAAACACAAAATGTGGCAGTGGACGGACGTGACATGGTTGTTTCAGATCCCATCATACTGATGCTCGGCAGCCACGTCACTGTTTACACTAATGATCCCTGTGCAAAAACTAGGATCAGAATTATTTATTGTATAGTTTATCATCATACTAAAGAGTAAATAACAATATAGAATTGTTATTTCTTCATAAAAATGTTTATTAATAGAAAACTTGATTTAAAAAGTGACGTGTGACATTCTTAATGTATGTATTGGTGTAACATAAGCAGGATGGATCAGCACCATACTCCATATTGAACCTGTAAAAATAAAACGTGATATGTAGTATATAATCTTGTAAGAAAAATTGGGGAATCTAAAAGAATAGAATATTTGTTTTTCAGGTAAATTCAGTTAAAATATAACTTGGCCATATGTGAAATGAAAATATAGCATTAATTGTGATGAAATTGGACATTTTTGACCTGAAAACATAGTTCATATGAGCATCAAGATGTTGCAACAGAACTGAAATCCTGTAAATTTGCATAACTTGCATTTACCAACACAAAGTTCCTTTGGGGATTCACTTATATTGATTTCTTATGCACAAAGACAGAAATAAGACCTCTAAGCAAATTTTAGCCAAAATATACAACAGAAGAAAATACATATTTAATTTAATTCAGGTAACTTAATTTTAATGACAACATTTTTGTAATACCAGGTGATTTCATGTATAGAATGTGTTTGAACCAAAAGAATGTCATTTTTCTTCCTATATTGTTCACTCTGAGAATGATATATGACATATTCAGACAAAGGTCAATGTGTCCGATCTGAACGCTCATAAAGGAGGGTTTTCCTGTCCATTCTCCTGCTTGTGTCCTTAAAAGGTATAATAAGTGTTTCCATGGATCCTGCATTCATAGCATCATCGGTGACGGTGGCTTCAGATTTGTTCTTCTACATATATACTCAGTAAACTGCTATATTTACTACACTTTCCTTGCTATAGATTCAAAACATCTGCTTTGTTGCACATGTATAAATGTCTTTACAACAGTTTGAGTAAATCTGTGTTTCAAACATCATAAACACATGAACTGAAGCCCACACACATTCATATAATTGATCTGGAGTTCACATCGGACCAGTACAGATGGAAGGAGGCGTACTCCCACTCAGCGGGGCATTAGGGGGTTTGATCAATCTTTCAATATGACAATTAACAGGAAATGTTGGGATACAAATATCAATATTTCAGAATCAATCTGCACTCAAGAGAAGAGAAAATGCAATAACAAATCGAAGTGGCTACTGACACAGTACTGTGGCACGAAATATCGGTTTGTCTATTACCGCAGAGCCAATCAGTGCCCTTGTTATATCATGTCTAGACTGGTCACATACATCCTGAAAAGTACCACAGTACAAGACAGCAAATAGGTCAGATACAGAAACAGTGGAGATTTAGTTCACTCTGTAAGGCAGTGTTTTTCAACTTTGGGGTCGGGACCCCATGTGGAGTTGCCTGGAATTCAAATGGGGTTGCCTGAAATTTCTAGTAACTGATAAAAATAAAAACTTACTAATAAAAAAATATATGGTGAGTTGACAGAGACAATCCCAAACCATAAAAGACATGACAAACTGAAGCTGAAACTGAAGCACTGTGGTTCTGTTTATCTGTCAAATGTTCATTGTGGTCGGTTTCAGATGCTGCAGCTCTTTCATAATTCATAGTTTGAGTTCTTGTTTGTTCAGTATTAATTGTCAGCCTTGTAAATCCAAGCTGGACTGACTGTACATATCCTGACCAAGGAAAATCAAATTCTCACTTTGTGCAGTAATCTACAGCTGGCTTTTCTGCCTCCATCCATAATAATATACATTATAATGACTAAATGTTGTCTAAAATTAACATTTATTTACAACATAGTATAGCAAACTATTACATGATCAAAAACAAATTAATTCTGGCAAAAAAAAAAAAAAAATCTGTTTTGAATGTCTGGGGTTGCCAGAAATTTGTGATGTTAAAATGGGGTCACAAACCAAAAAAGGTTGGGAACCACTGCTGTAATGTATCAGACTGTAACACAGAAGACTTGGTTCAATTCCCGGTCAAAGTAGTTTTTTGTCGTCTTTTTTTTCTGGGAGGGTAAATCCAGCATTGATAAAAATCAGCCACTGGGACAACATTCAGAGCGCAGAATTCCGACCACAACACTCAATACACTGAACTGACCCAGAACTGAGAAGTCACACTGACACATCTAACATGTAGCTCCGCCCACCTTCTCCACCCTCACTGACTGCACAGAACAAAGAACACCATAAAACAACATACAGAGTATTTAGAACAATAATTCCCATTCTATACTATATACTATCACTAACTTGTCATTTCGTCCATCAATTGCCACAGTACTGTGGCAGCAAAATGCATGAAAGAATGCACTGAAGTATACTCCATATATCACCACAGTACTGTGGCAACAAGAGGTGAATGAGTTCATGTAACAGTATCTATGACTGGCTCTGGTACAAATGCTAACATTTGATTGGCTCTGTGGTAACAGACAAACCCATATTTTGTGCCACAGTACTGTGGTAGTAGACACTGCCATAACAAAGTCCAAGTGCTACCGAAAAACATGTCCATGGACATAAACTGCAACACTCATGATTATTTTTCACAATAATTGGTCAGAGAGACATCGAATGTGCCTGTATTGAAATGTAAATGAGCCTTTGGTGTTCAGACTGTCAAGGCTGTAATGAGACAAACAGAGTGAACTGATGTTATGCCTCTGATGCACAAATGCATGTGAAATACAAAATGATGAAACTGATTTAATGGCCCTGAAAAATATATCTCACCGTCATTTCGTTCTATATATATTAACTGTTCGTCTGACTGAGCCCAGAGGACTGAGAGCTGGAACTGTATCTGCGATATTAAAGGACTATTCCAGTTCAGTGGAGTTTTAAAGCAGGACGGGCTCATGATGGCAACTGGACCACAACAATGACCTGCACACCCCCCACCCCGTGGTCTAAATCCATGAGTGCATTTTAATTTCTATTTTTCAGCCTCCAGCTGTCAGCCAGCTGTTTCCTGCTATCCATCATCATGTCCAAACATGTAACATTCATTTTCAATGATTTGTAGATGGACACTTTCCATGTCTGTCACAAGCTGTTGGAGTGATTTCACAACCTTGAAATCTCTGCAGCTACAACATGGAGTAAATACATTGGAAAAATTGACCGGTCACAGCACTAATAAAATATTACTACTGGATCACCATATAAATATAAATGGGTCTCCTCACACTTCAAGCTTGTCATGAATTTCCATTAAAAATGAATGTGAATACTTTTGTTAAATTCATGTGGCCATTGCTAAAGGTCTACCGCTCCAAACACTTTCTTTGTTTAACCAATAAAGACCCAGTACTACTACTGTGGCACAAATGAATCTTTCTTAAGCGATTCATCACCATTTATTACAATATTAACTTGTTTTTTTCTGTTAAAATCCTGTATTTTCCTATATGTAATTCACTGATCATGTACATATTCATTAAAGCTCGGAGTAATTTCAAAGGTTATTACATCAAAACAATGAAAACTGAAGAAAAAGGGATTTTTTTCCGCAAAATCTATCATTAACTGAGCATAAACCCAGTGTCTCCATCCGCTGTCATTGATCCAACTCCGTGGGTTTTACTGGTGAATCAGTGTTGTAGAAGATGACGGTGTTTCCATGGTAACTACAGAGCCTCTGAACGTCCAAATGGGTCATATCTGATGACCATGAAAAGATGACTAACTGGATTTTACACCAATTATTTACATGTACTGATAGGATTAATGGATCAACAGGTATCAAACATTTTAGATCAGTATGCTTTTGGTCAGTGATGGCTGTTTGGGTCTTTATGGGTTCAGAATTGTTTAGGCTCCAAACTGTATCTGTGTTCTACCACTCACCATCTGACCATTTTTTTATTAGACTGTGTCAGTATTTGTACCAAACCTCCAATAAAGATTAAGGATCATTTCCATTTTCATCTCTTTTTTCACTGCTACGTCTACTTCTAAAGTTGTTGTTGACATCAAACTTGTAAAACTATATATCTTTT